>NW_007726908.1:233627-237135 GCF_000696425.1 Galeopterus variegatus | reverse complement strand
GCAAAAGATCTGAACAGACTTCTCACCAAGGAAGATATACAGATGGCAAGTAAGCATATGAAATAATATTTAACCTTATATTATATGTCATTAAGGAATTGCAAAATAAAACAACAATTAGATACCAAACACTAAGAACACCAAATGCCAGTGAGGATGTGGAGCAACGGGAACTCCCATTTGTTGCTGATGGGAATACAAAATGCTACAGCCACCTTGGAAGACAATTTAACAATTTCCTACAAAACTAAACATATTCTTACCATATGATCCAGCAGTTGTACTCCTTTGTATTTACCCAAATAAATTGAAAACGTATGTTCACTTAAAATCCTGCACCTGGGTGTTTATAGCAGCTTTATTCATAACTGCCACAACTTGGAAACAACCAAGATGTCCTTCAGTTGGTGAGTGGATAAATAAACAGTGGTACATCCAGGCAATGCAATATTATTTAGCACTAAAAAGAAATGAGCTATCAAGCTATGGAAAAACAAAGAGGAAACCTAAATGTATCTTGTTAAGTGAAAGAAGCCAATCTGAAAAGGCTAGTAATATATGATTCCAAACATGTGACATTCTGGAAAAGGCAAAACTATGGAGCCAGTAAAAAGATCAGCAGTTGCCAGGAGTTGGGAGGGAGGTGGAGGGAGGGATGAATACGTGGAGCACAAGGAATGTTTAGGACAGTGAAATATTCTATAACGGTGGATACATCATTACACATTTGTCAAAACCCATAAAAGGTAACCCAAAGAATGAACCCTAATGTAAACAATGGACTTTGGTTAATAATAATGCATCAATATTGGCTCACTTATTGTAACATTTACCACAATAATGCAATATGTTAATAATAAGGGAAACTATGGGGGCAGGTGTATGGGGTATGTGGAAACTGTACTTTCAGTTTTTCTATAAACCTAAAAAGTCTCAAAAAGGGCAGGCCCAGTGGCGCACTGGGTAGAGGGCNTTTTCTATAAACCTAAAAAGTCTCAAAAAGGGCAGGCCCAGTGGCGCACTGGGTAGAGGGCAGTGCTCCCGCCGAGGGTTTGGATCCCATATAGAGACCTGTCCGCTCACTGGTTGAGCGCGGTGCGCACGACACCACACCGAGGGTTGCGATCCCGTTGCCGGTCGCGGTATGGGCGCGACACTGAGGGTTGCGATCCTGTTACCAGTCACGAAAAAAGACAAAAAGGGGGGAAAAAAAAAGTCTCAAAAAAATAAAGTGTATTAACTTTTTTAAAAAATATGCCAACAGGGCCGGCCTGTGGCTCACTCGGGAGAGTGTGGTGCTGATAACACCAAGGCCACGGGTTCGGATCCCATATAGGGATGGCCGGTTTGCTCACTGGGTGAGTGTGGTGCTGACAACACCAAGTCAAGGGTTAAGATCTCCTTACCGGTCATCTTTAAAAAAAAAAAAATATATATGCCAACAGAGGATGGGCAAACAAAGGTTAAATATTACCTAGCAATACATAGCAGGAAAAGAACACGGAACAATTTTTTTTTTTAAGTTTTTGGTTTTTTGGGTTTTTTCCAAATAACTTGTTGCTTTAAGCAAAGTGATTCCAGTGGGCCACCGAGGTTTATTGGGGGCGGGAGGCGGTTGGTGGGGGTACGTGGGGCTTGAGGATGTTCTAAAAGAGGTAGAGGAGAGTTGGTCCACACAAGGACGGTTGAATCCCGACTCTACCACTCACTGTTTGTTTATCTCACAAAGATAAACAAAGCTGGGGCCCCGTTGAAGTGGTAAGGACAGATTTTAAACAGTAACAACTATTGCAGCAGGGAAAAGAGTCCTGCATGAACTGAACCCAACTTGAACTTGTACGGAGGTGACTGAATTTTAAAGGGAGAATGAGGGAACGGGGTAGGGGGGAGTTTGGGGGCCCAGCAGAATCAGGGAAGTGAAATACAAAGGGTTAGTGTAAATGCCATTAGGCCAGCTGTGTCTGTTAACTGGCAATTACCAAAGTTAGGTTCCTACCCTTCCGCAGTGACTAGGAGACAGAGGCCTTTTTCTCAGATATTGGCTGCGACACAGTAAATTCTTTTGGCAGCCGAGAGTTTTCTCAGGCAGTTACTTTAAGGAGCGCTAGGGTCATCTTCGGGATGTGGACCATAGCAGTGAGAAACTATGTTAGTATTTGCTCAAGTATTTGTAGGCCAGTGTTGAGGCTTAGTGGAGAAAAAGACCCACAGGAGCCTGTCAACCGGAGCAAAGTAATTAGCCCGGGAGCCTGTGTTTTCTCATAGGTAAAAAGTGCGCCAGGAAGTCGACTGGAGCAGGATAAGAGCCGGGGCTGGTCCCTGCCGGTCCCTCTTCATCCCGATGGTTCTCCGCTCAGGGAATCCACGGGGCTGCGAGTGAGGGGCTGGGATGAGCTTGGGCCCTCCAGGAGGGAACCAAGACTGCAGAAGGGACGGGGAGAAAACACGTGGATGTAGAGATCCTGGGGACAGTGGAGGGACTGGAAGAAGGCAGGGGCGGGAGCGAGGCAGGCCGGATCGGACTCTCGGCCAGCTCAGCAGCCGCCTGGCTCCAGCGCGGCCCCGCCTGGTGGAAACCTGCTTCTCGAAGCGCTTCTCAGTCTCCGCTTTCGACCCTCGCGGTCTCCGAGCTCCGGGGCGCCCTCGTCCGGCTGCGCCCGACTAGCGCCTCTCGCGGCCTGGGTCATGGGGCGCAGGTGGGACCCCAGGGAACACTTCCCGGCGCTCGCACCCACGTGGACTCCAGGCGCATCCCCGCAGTGTTTCTGCCGGGCCAGAGGAGAAGGAACCGCCCGGGCGCTGGGCGCAGGACGCGGACGCTGGGCGCAGGACGCGAGCGCAGCGGAGCCGAGGTCGGGCGGCCCCGGGGAGGGAGGTCTGGAGTGGCTGAGATCGCCTGGGCCGTTGCCCGGGAGTCCCTGCAGACCGGGACTCCGCGGCTGTCCCTTCTGATGAAGTAGCCTCGCCGGTGCCCTGACTGTGCTCACTGGAGGCCCTGGAGGCAGCGGCTCCTGGAGCGCCGTCGCGCGCCAGATCCCTGTGGGCTCCTCCGAACGTGGCCGCAGGGGATGGGAGCGAGTCCTGACCCGACACTCGCCTTAAGCGTTGTGGACACGATGACTCCAGCCGCGGTGACTCAACCCACCTTAGGCAGAGAGTCCCCATTTGTCAAAACCCATAAAAGGTAACCCAAAGAATGAACCCTAATGTAAACAATGGACTTTGGTTAATAATAATGCATCAATATTGGCTCATTTATTGTAACATTTACCACAATAATGCAATATGTTAATAATAAGGGAAACTATGGGGGCAGGTGTATGGGGTATGTGGAAACTGTACTTTCAGTTTTTCTATAAACCTAAAAAGTCTCAAAAAGGGCAGGCCCAGTGGCGCACTGGGTAGAGGGCGGCGCTCCTTCCGAGGGTTCGGATCCCATATAGAGACTGGTCTGCTCACTGGTTGAGCGCGGTGCGGGTGCGACACTGAGGGTTGCGATCCCGTTACC
>NW_007726908.1:228365-233617 GCF_000696425.1 Galeopterus variegatus | reverse complement strand
GAGACTCTTACAAGTAGAAAAAGGGGTAGCAAATTAAAGGATTTCACAGAAGCATTGTTTATCATAGCAAAATTAAGAAAAATATGCAATTGTTTAAAAACATTAATAAGATTCAAGTATTAAATATGATACTATTTTGTCATTGAAATCACTTCAAAAATGTTGCTATATTAGCTAAAAAGAGGGTTTAAAACAATATGTGCACTGTGCATCACAGGTCGGGTTTTCCAGAGCAGAGGATATCTGTGGCATGCAGAGGATCTATTAGAAATAAACACCTATGGGAGAAACAAGTAGAAACAGGCTTGGGCAGAGGGAGAAGTTGAACCATGAAGCAGATTCGAGAAAACCTCAGTCAGACTGAAAGGACTCCGGGGCAAGCATTACCCATCAGAAGTGGCTGGGTCAAGAAGAGATGGCCAGACCTTTATACCCATGCCTTTCTGAACAAACTCCCCACGGCTGGGCAGCAAGTCCTCCCTTGTAGGGGGATCTAGGCAGGGTATCTCTGCATTTAACACACTGATATATGTTTTCAGAAAGAAAATCTGGAAGAAAAGCAAAATAAACTCCAGTAGAACAGCTGGCAAAAAGTGAAGAGGCCCCTGAAATCCACCTTCTTATCCCAATGGACTCTACTTTATCCACCACAAGATTTTTTGGGACAGAAGATCTTCATGTCAATTGCTCAAAAGATTGTTTTACACAAAATGTCAACTATGAGGAAGTCTCTGTTGCTTTAGTCTCCCTCAAGACTGCACCCTCTTACCCATAACCTCATGGCTGCATTGCAGGACGGTCCTGCACAAATTCAGTTCTGGACCCTAAATGATGAAATTCCAGTTAAAATTCTACTAGGGTAGGCTGGCCCGTGGCTCACTCGGGAGAGTGCGGTGCTGATAACACCAAGGCCCCGGGTTCGGATCCCATATAGGGATGGCCGCTTAGCTCACTGGCTGAGCGTGGTGCTGACAACCCCAAGTCAAGGGTTAAGATCGCCTTACCGGTCATCTTTAAAAAAAAAAAAAAAAAAATCTACTAGGGCTTCTGTGAAGATAGGATAAAATAACCTTAACATGTAAATAGAAGAACCATATGACTGTAATTGCAGACAAATTTTTTAAATAAGAAAAATAATGATGGCAACTTTAATTATTGGGTATTAGAAAATACCACAAAGCCACTATAATAAATAGTTTTATATTAATGAGAGAAAAGACAAACAAATACAATATGGAGCCAGGAGCAAGAGCCTAGTATATATTGTTTATTGATAACTTCCTTTTTATTTCAACAAGAGAAGGCTAGATTATCTAATAAATGATGCTGCAGTGCCTGACTATCTGAAAGAAAATACAGCAGGGCCAAGGCATCTTAGGATATAAAACATTACTTAAGGATCAAATATTTAAAAATGGAAAGAACAACAACAACAAAAAAAAAATACCTTAGCAGAATGTTTAGGAAACTGTATTACTTTTGCTGCTATAACAAATGACCACAAGCTTAGTGTTTTAAAGTGAATTTATTATCACACAGTTCTGGAGGTCAAGTCTAACGTGGGTTTCATTGGACTATGATCAAGTGCTGAAGGGCTAATTCCTTCTGGCGGATCTAGGGGAGAATCCATTTCCTTGTTTTTCTAGCTTCTGGAGACTGTCTGCATTCCTTGACTCATGGCTCCTTACGTGTTCAAAGCCAGCAATTGCGTTCCTCCAAACTCTACTTCTGTCATCCCATCTCCTTCTCTGACTTTGACACTGACTCTTGATAACCAAAAAAACTGTTCTGAACAGGTTGGCTATAATATAGTGCCTTGGGAGATGCGGGATAAGTCAGTAGTCATGTTCACCTGTCCTGGAAAACATTATCATAAGACTATTTTTACTTAGAAACAGACATAATGGCACCAGAAAGCCATAAAATATCCTGCAATGCTTCTTGTAACCCTAACCCTAGATCCCTGCATGCAGGATGTAACCTAGTTACAGTCCCAAATCTCTATGTCATGTACAACCAACAGAAAACCTGATGAAGTCATTAGGCGGGACTGTTCCCTCTCTCTGCTTTGATGCTTCCCCCTTCTTGTGATTATAAAATGCTAACCTCTGCTGGCGCTCTTCAGAGTTCATTCTCAGGGCAACCTGACCTACGCATCTCTCTGGTTGCAACTGTCATATTGGCTCAATAAATCCTATGTTTTGTATGTTTGGCCTCAGTTTCTCTTGGGTCAGCACTCTCCTGCCTTCCTCTTTCACTGAGTAGGACTCTTGAGATTGCATTGGGCCCACCTAGATAATCCAGGATAATCTTCCCATCTCAAGGTCAACTGCAACATAACATGTTCTGGGGATTAGGAAATGGACATCTTTAGGGGACATTATTCTGCCTAACACAGAGGCTATATGGATAACCTGGGAATTGGGGAAAATTCTAAACTAAAACATGAAATGCAAAAGCCATTTATTAACTATATAATAATTTCCATTTTAAACTCATAAAAAACATGAAAGGCAAAATATATAATAAACAATATGGAAAGACAAGGTAGATTGGGAAAAATAGATATATATGTCAGATAAATGCATAAGATCAATAGTATACAGAATATGAGTCTTTGAAATTGAAAACAAAAATTTTAAAAGCAGCCAAAGCATATGAATATCAAATTCACATAGAACTAAATGAAACAGCAAATATATACTTGAAAAAAGACTTTCCTAGTAGTGGGGAAATGCAAGTTGAAATTACGATACAATGATGAGACATCACTTTACATAGACCTATCAGACTGATGGAAAATGAAAAAGAGTGAAGACTCTCATTCCCAGTGGTGACATGGAAGAAAGTATGCTCTCCTACACTGAAGGCACAAATGTGAAGTGTTACAACTTTGGGGGGAAGCAATCTGGAAATCAATTAACATTTAAAACATAGATAAACAAGGACTTCCAGTCAAGACGGTGGAATAGACGGTCCGCAGCGTCACTCTCTCCCACAAGTCAACGAATTTACAACTATAAAAATGTAACATCAGCCAAGCTGGGGCCGCTGGAGCTCAGGGGAAGAGGAGAAGAGACCTATGGAGTTCATGAAGGCAGGAGAAACCACGATGAGAGGAATAAAAATCTGCTCTCACGGGGCCGGCCCGGTGGCGCACTGGAGAGTGCGCCGCTTGGGAGCACAGCCGCTGAGGGTTCGGATCCCATGTGGAGACCGGTTCCCGCTCACTGGATGAGCGAGGTGCAGGCGCAACACCGAGGGTTGTGATCCCGTTACCAGTCAGTAAAAAAGACAAAAAAAGAAAAAAAAGGAAAGAAAAAAAAACCAAAAACTGCTCTCAGTGTTTTGGGCTGTGGCCACTTTAATGCTGGAGCACATGGAGAGGAGCCAGCAGAAGCCACAGCTGTGCCCTTTAGACGGAGTTACTTGGAGGTGGAAGACAAGAAGAGGACTTTGGTGGCCCCCAGGGTTGCCATGGACCCACACAGGAGCAAGGAGCCAGAACAGCTGAAAAAGGGGAGCCATTCAGAGGCAGGTGAGTCAGCGCACAGGACCAGTGCAGGGCCCATCCCATGGGAAGTGTTTGGAGCAAGGGCGGTGGGGGAGACGGGCCCACCGGGAAAACACTGGGACACAGCAAGGACAGCCAATCTGGCCCCCCATCAGTGCAGGACCACTCAGAGGAGACTGGTCAGGAATGCAGAATTGCATGGGGTGCAGTTTGATGAAAAGACTCAGGCCCAGATCAGAGTTTCACACAATCCAGGTGCACTGAGTATCTGGAGAACCGGAAGTACCTATAAGTTCGACCATTAAACCCTGAGCTGCACAAAGAGCATTCCCTACGGAAAAGCCACAAAGCAGCAATTTAGCTCAACAACACAGCTCAAGTACTGGTTCCCATAGGAAGTTCCCCCATGTTAGAAGTAAGCAAAGGACAAAAAATTAGTTCTGGCCCAGGCACACCACCAGGGGCCCACCAGGGGACATGAAGTATGGAACCGGGGACAGGACCCCTGGCCCACAACCACTCACACCACCAGCACCTTGGGGCCCCTCCCAGGAACCCAAGGATTGGATCTGGGACCAGACTCCACTCCCACATCCAGGCACACCACCAATGCCTAGGGACCCATGCAGGGACCTGGGGCTAGCAGCCAGGGACCAGACCCCCTTCCCACAACCAGGCTCACTGTGCCAGTGCCTCAGGGCCTGCCCAGGGACTGGGGCATGAAGAAGGGGACTGGACCCCCGTCCCACAACCAGGCACCTGTGCCAGTGCCTCAGGGCCCATCCAGGGACCCAGGGCATGGAGAAGGGGACCGGACCCACCTCCCACAACCAGGCACACAGCACCAGTGCCTCAGGGTCTGCCTGGGGACCCAGGGAAAGGAGCAGGGACAGGACCCCTCCTCCCACAACCAGGCACACTGTGCCAGCGCCTCAGGACTCACTCAGGGACCTAGGGCATGGAGATGGCGATTAGACACTCTCCACAACCAGGCACACCACCAGCACCAAGGAGCAGGCCAAAAACATCTCCTCCATGTGGGTGGCCCACCACAGCCACCACGATAACCATGGCTGCCACGAAGGCAGCTTGATGCCACAACCACGACACAAGTGGTCCGCCAGCTGCTTGAGTGCATTGACACAAGGAGTGTCACCAACAGAGATAAAGGAGGAGGATGTCTCTCTCCACAGAGCCCATTTCAGAGTGACGGAAGAGGCATCTACTCTATGATAGTATCAGGGGACCTGATCACGCCTCTCGGCATTGGACAGATCATTTGAGCAGCAAATCAGCAGAGTAACCATTATTCTTTCAGAGGGAAAAAAGAAATCTAGGGTGATTAGAGGGGAGAGTGGGGAGGGAAAGGGGTTGGAGAGGGATTGGATAAGGGGCATAAAGAATGATTACGATTTGTAACAATATATATGCTAGTAATATTGATTTGATCAACATATCTCAGTGTTGAACCCCCAAAATATGTATAATCAATTTTGATTCAATAAAAATTTAAATAAATAAATAAAGTTGAATAAGACAGTGTTTGGCTTCTAAACCTCAGAAACGTTTTGGAATTTTCCTTTTTGGGGGGTGAAGAGTGTTCCAACAAGCCTGCCTGCCTTTATTTATTTATTTATTATTTGTTTGTTTGTTTGTTTGTTTGTTAATTTTTTTTTACTAGCATATTCATTTGGAATTTTCCTTTTTGGGGGGTGAAGAGTGTTCCAACAAGCCTGCC
>NW_007726908.1:226744-227823 GCF_000696425.1 Galeopterus variegatus | reverse complement strand
TTTTTTTTTACTAGCATATTCATTTGGAATTTTCCTCTCAATAATAGCCAGAGGGCACAAGAAAGACCAACGTGATTAGAAATATCCAGCCGTCCAGAGGGGAGAGAAGCTGAGATGGAAGGCCAGGGACAAATGTGGGGAGTGTCCCTGAGGTCACGGAGGGATGAAGGATCAAGGCAGAGTCTGTGCCCGTCTCCTCTGGGATCCCCCTCCAGGGTGTGTTCTCATCCGGGATAAGTAGAAAGAGCCCTCTCAGGTCCTTCCACTGCTCTGCTTCACATGCCTCCTTTTTCCATCTGGCTGAACCCAAACCTCCTTAAACCCCCCAGTGCTGCCCCCTCCTGGAGGCTGTGACCACTTACTGGCCACCCAGCCCCCGACCCTCACTCATCGCTGTCCTTGGCTTCTCTTCCCCAGACAGTGACTCCGGCAGGAGGTGACTGGTCTCCCAAACCATCAAACCTCACCCCCTCCAGCTGCTACCGGAAGGCGGGCTGCGGAGGACATGCCCGTGAGTGGGGGCAGGCGACACCACCTTTCTTTCTTCCATCGCCTCCCTATTTCCTTCCCTATAAACTCTCCACTTTTGTCCATTTTCACGATGCTCTAAAATGAGTTTGCTCCTTTGCAGTCCGGCGCCTTCGGAACGGGCAGTTGCAGTCCTGGGACGACCGTCTTCCCTCCTCGTGTTCTTTCTCTGGCAGGCGGGGCTCTGCCCGCACCGCTCGGGATTGGCCCCTGAGGCGATGATGTTTGCCGAGCGCGTTCAGTAGACGCAGAGGACTAGTTCCGGGGTGGGCGGGGAATACGCAAATGAGCACGGAGCCGGCTCCCTTGATTGGTGCCTTTCCCGGTCGCCGCCCAGCGATGCGCTCCACGGAGAACCCGGCCGGAGCCCAGAGGACGCGAGCCCGAGCCCCTGAGCCCCAAGGCCCCTCTTCCCTTTCAGGTCCGGTCTGGGGGTCTCCGGACCCTAGGGCGACTCTGTCGGCTCCTTCGGTTCCTTTCGCGTCTGCCGGATTCCACTCTCTAGGTCCCCCGCTACCCGCTGCGTCCCCGTCCGTGATCCCTCTGGTTTC
>NW_007726908.1:223864-225875 GCF_000696425.1 Galeopterus variegatus | reverse complement strand
GATTCCACTCTCTAGGTCCCCCGCTACCCGCTGCGTCCCCGTCCGTGATCCCTCTGGTTTCGTTCAGATTTCTCGCAGTTCTAGCTCCCACTGTCCCGGTCTCTCGTCCTCCTGGGGTTTCACTCACTTGTACGGAGCAGCCATCAGGGACCTTCTTGAGAACATCAGATACCTGCACTCCCGTGTTCATCGCAGCTCTGTTTACAATAGCCAAGATATGGAACCAACCTGAATGTCCACGGATGGACGACTGCATGAGGAAACCGTGCTGTATATACACCGTGGAATCCTACTCTGCCATAAAAAAGCATGAACTACTCCCATTTGCAACAACATGGAAGAACCTGGAGAAATTTATATTGAGTGAAATAAGCAAAGCAGAGAGGGATAAATACCGCGTGTGCTCACTTATGTGGGAGCTAAGAGAGAAAGGAAGGCAGGAAAGAAAGACCACAGTAGTGCCATGGTCTAACAGAGGGAGGGGACATTCCTAGGGATACAAGGCGGAGTGGGGGCGAGAGGGGGAGAGGGAGATAGGTTGGGGGATAATTGGGTGGGGACATGGGTGACGAAAGTAATTTCTGGTAATGGGTATGTCCCCGGTGTGAATCTGGCCCTAACATCACGGGCACGAGGGGTGACAATTAGCTTTGTATCTCATGAATATTCTTAATAAAAAGAAAGAAAGAATGATGAGTCAGAGACACCTCTTCCCGAGTCTCCTTCCTTTCTGTGGATGCAGATCTCAGGAGGAGTTCCTGGGAGCACCCGAGCCCTTTTAGGTTTGGGAAGGAAGGGATGGCGACCTGTTCTCCCTCCTACCTCCCCCAGTGAATGGCCACTTCAAATGGAGAGAAGTTCGAGGTGAGAAACCCTATTTCTGGTGGTGATACAGAAAAGCAGGTCCTCTCATATGTTACAGGAGGAAACATATTTCGGTCTTTTCTGAAAAACAACTTGGAAACATCCAGTAGCATTAAGATACATCTTCCCTTAGATCCGATAATCTCATTCCTGGCCATCCATTTCAAGGAAATAAAATAATCATTAAGTGAAGATCACATACAAAGATGTTATTGAAGAACTTTTCCTGGTGCTTCTCAATAGTGAGTAGATTGCCATTTAGCTCCACCATGGATTACTGTTGGGTAAGACCTGGATCTTTCCTGAAGGATGTGGATACCGTTTGTATTCATCATCTTGTAAAACAAGGTGTCCACAGACAGAAGATGAGATATTGAAAGGTGGACAGGAAAGGGAATATCTTTCTCTTTGGGGACAGTGAGATGATGCCACCGCATATAGGCAGGCTGGAAACTTGGAAGCAACTGGGCCATATCTTCTCATTCAAATTACCTAGCTTCTTCCAGTTTATTTCATTTGTTAGCCTTTGGTAAGTTTTAGTTAAAGATTTCACCCTTGTCTCATCTGTGTGACATGGAAATACTGGAAGAGTCTGTTGTTCAGGTTAGGTCAGCATGTTTAAAGATGGGGGCACTGGATGAAGTTTGTGGTTAGTGAGTGATCTCCAAATGGACAGTGAGTCAAAGAATTCCTAGGTCAGGGCTTCAGTCCCTCTCCCCAGCAAAGGAAAAATCCAAATTTTAATTTATTATGGGTGAGCTGTGAGGTCAATTAAGGGCCAAGGTGGTTTCTCATGAGGAGACAGTGGCTCTGAGAGGAAGAAGGAAGTTTCCCCCAGGCTCTGCATGGAAACCAGCACCACTGTGGTACATTGAGGAAGGAAACGTTGAGGAGCGTCCTGAGTTGACACATGAGCGTTCTCACGATGGGCAAGGGAGACAGGAGGATTCTCTACAGGTTTGTGTGGGCCACAGCTATGGCCAACAGAGGGGGAATGTACCTAACTTTCAAGTATAAAGTAGACACTACAGGTGACACTTTAGATGATTATCTTATTTAAGTATCAAAATGATCCTACTCTACATAGAATGTGATATTGCACTACATGTACAGGGTATGGACTAGGTACTCAGGTTTGAGGATCAGG
>NW_007726908.1:221989-222413 GCF_000696425.1 Galeopterus variegatus | reverse complement strand
TATTAAGTACAGAATCAATGTAAATTTTGATAGAAAATGTATAATTAAGCTGATTTTGGTAAAGGACTTCCAGAATGGCACAGTGAGGAGGTCAGCAAATCTTCTCCCCAAAAAGCAATGACAGAGTCACCAGTTCCACAACAAGATGTGTAGACATACTAGTCCCTGCTCTTCCCCTCTAATAATACAACTAAAAATCTTGGAAATTATTAAGCATACAACAATAAAAGGATTCTGAAAGCTGGAAAGAAGAAAGTGCACTGACTAGGGACCTCAAGACTTAAGCAATGGCATGTGATAAGTTCCCTGTTGGGGTTTTTTTTTGTTTGTTTTTTTATTTTTATTTTTTATTTTATTTATTTATTTTTTATTTATTTTTTTAATTTTGTCAATATACACTGTATATGATTATTATGGCCCGTCA
>NW_007726908.1:218675-220262 GCF_000696425.1 Galeopterus variegatus | reverse complement strand
CCCGTGGCCTTGGTGTTATCAGCACCGCACTCTCCCGAGTGAGCCACGGGCCAGCCCTACATTTTCTGTGGTGTATAATTAATTCAAAATTTAAAAATTGTAAAGCGATAATAAAACTGGACAAGATTGTCATAACAACATAAAAACTAGGGAAATGATATTAATACAATCTATAAAGCTTATTCAGATTTCACTGATTTTACATGCATTCATTGTATATGTATGTGTGGATTGTTCTATCAATTTTACTGTATGTAGATTTGTGTAACAACCACCACAGTCAATAAATAGAACTAATCCATGACCAGAAGGCTCCCTTGTGACATCTCTTTATGGCCATACCTATCCACTCCCCCTCCCATCCCTAGCCCCTGTCAACCACTAATATGTTCTCCATTTCTATAATTATTTCAAGAAAGTTACATAAATGGAATCATAGCTATGCAACCTTTTGTGATTGGCTTTCCTCACTCATTATTATTCCCTTAAAATCCATCCAAGCTATGTGTATCAATAGTTTGTTTCTTTTTATTACTGAATAATATTCCTGTGTTCTTTTTATTACTGAATAATATTCCATGTTATGGTTGTATCAGTTATTTAATCATTCACCCATTGAAGGACTTTTAGATAGTTCCAGTTTGGGGCTATTATAAATAAGGCTGCTATGAACATTTGTAAACAAGTTTCTGCATGAAAATAAGTTTTCATTTCTCAACGATAAATATCCAAGAGNCAATAAAAGGATTCTGAAAGCTGGAAAGAAGAAAGTGCACTGACTAGGGACCTCAAGACTTGAGCAATGGCATGTGATAAGTTCCCTGTTGGGGTTTTTTTTTGTTTGTTTGTTTTTTTAATCTCCCAGAGAACACTGCAACCCAACAGGCATATACCAAAAAAAAAAAAAAAAAAAACAAAAAAAATCTCACTCTGTCTGGCCAAAGGATAAGAAAGGAGAAACCCAACAGTGATCTAGTGGGACCCCAACCATCAGTCCACAACCTGGTCACCAGTAAGTAGCCCCAACTTCCCACAGTAACAGTAGTGAAGCCCTCTGACTCCCTGCCCTCCACCAGTGGCATAAGGAGACCCAGGAGAAGTGGCTTCTGACCACCCTCTTCAACAGAAGGAATCTTGTGGTGATGGTACAGATAAGACCTTAATCGTAGTGGTGTTTGCATGAAGTTACACGTGATCAAACTGCATAGAGCCACACACACACACACAAAATGAACACATGTATAATTGGCGAAACTGAATAAGCTCTTGATTGTACAAATATCAATTTCCTGGATTTTTTAATATTGTACTATAGTTATTCACAATATTAACATTGTGTGAAAGGTGCACAAAACCTCCCTGTACATTTTCTTTNCCTCCACCAGTGGCATAAGGAGACCCAGGAGAAGTGGCTTCTGACCACCCTCTTCAACAGAGGGAATCTTGTGGTGATGGTACAGATAAGACCTTAATCGTAGTGGTGTTTGCATGAAGTTACATGTGATCAAACTGCATAGAGCCACACACACACACACACACACAAAATGAACACATGTATAATTGGCGAAACTGAATAAGCTCTTGATT
>NW_007726908.1:211464-216628 GCF_000696425.1 Galeopterus variegatus | reverse complement strand
TCTTTTCATGTGGCTGTAAGTCCTGAAATAGATTTTGCAATTTTAAGGTCATATTGAAATCCTTACAGCAACCACTAAGAAAATAATTCTTAAATTACTCCTTTACACTTAAAAAAAGAAGGAGGATGTGATGGATATACTAAAAAAATTATTTAACACAAAGATAGTACAGGATGAACAGAGGAGCAAGAGAAAAAAAAGACATAAGACAAATGGAAAGTAACAAAAATGGAAAAGTTAAATCCAACAATGACAATAATTACATTAAATGTGAATAGATTAAAAAGTCCAATAAAAAGACAGAGATTAGATGTTTTAAAAAGCAAGATCTAATTTTATGTGGATTGTAGGAGACACTTGAAATTTAAAAATACAAAAATATATTGAAATTTTTAAAATAGAAAAAGATTTTCATTGCAAATAGTATCCATAAGGGAGCTGAAATAACTGTAGCAATATTTGGCAAAGCTGACTTTAAGGCTAAAAATATTACTACAGAGAAAAGATGATATTTCATAATGATAAAAGAATCAATAATCAGAAGGATATAATAATTTAAAACTTAAATGCAGTTAATAACAGAGCCCCAAGATCTATGCAGCCAAACTGACAGGACTGAAATGCGGAAGAGATGATAGGACTATTACAGTTGACTATTTTAAGAACCAATCTCAATAGTTGATAAGAACAACTGGACAGGAAATTAGTAAGTATGAGAAGATCTGAACAACCTTATTGAACAACTTGACCTAACTAACATTTATAGAACACTCTGCTCCCAAACAGCAGAACACACCTTCTTTTCAGGGCCACATGGAATATTTTCAGGAAATAGCATATGTTTGGCCATAAAAATGTCCCAATAAATTTAAAAGGATTGTAATCATTAAATGTAGGTTTAAGGCCACAGTAGAATAAAATTACAAATCAAAACCAGAAAGAAATGTGGGGAAATCTCTAAATATTTGGATATTAGAGAATACATTTCCAAACTTATGGGTCAAAGAAAAAAATCACAAAAGAAATTGGAAAGTACATTGAACTGAATGTAATCTAAATATCAACATTTTGGGGATGTCAATAAAGCAGTGCTTAGTGGGAAATTTATAGCTTTAAACACCCTATATTGCAAAAGAGAAATGTCTCAAATCTGTAGCCTAATCCTCTATCTTAAGAAACTAGTAAAAGAAGAGCAAACTAAACCCGAAGGGAATAGAAAGAATGAAATAATAAAAGATAGAGCCTAAATGAATTAGAAAACAGCAAAACGATAGAGAAAATAAAAACCACAAAAGCTGATTCTTTTTTTAAAAAATCAACCAGTTGACAAATCTTTAGCCACACTGATCAAAAAGAGAGCAAGAATGAGAGAGACAGAGATAGAGAGAGAAGACACTCATTAACAAAATTAGGAGTTAGAGAGGACATCATTTCCTACCTTACAGATATTAGAATTATAAAGAAATACTATGAGTAATTTATGCCAATAAATTAGACAACTTAGATTAAATGGACAGATAGCTAGAAAACACCAATTACTGTAACTGACCCCAAAAGGATTAGAAATCACAGCTCTATTTACAATAACCAAGATATGGAACCAGCCTAAATGTCCTTCGACAGATGACCGGATAAGGAAAATGTGGTTCCATTCATAATGGAATACTACTCAGCTCTGAAAAGTAATGAAATTCTGCCATCTGCAACAACATGGATGAGCTTGGAGAAAATTTTGTTAAGTGAAATAAGCCAGGCACAGAAAGAGAGATGCCACATGTCCTCACTCATAAGTGGGAGCGGAGAGGGGGTGGGGAGGTAGAGAGAGAGAGAAAGAGAGAGAAGAGAAGAGAACAGAACAGAAAGAAGAAAAGAGAAGAGAAGAAAAGACCGCAGTGGGACGTTGGACTTAGAACAGATCTGTGGTTAGTGGAGGTGGGAAAGGGGGAAGGGAGGGTTAGGGAGAAGTTGGGTAAGGGACACAGAGTAATTATGATTTGCAATGATGAACATGCTAATAATATTGATTCAGTAATCACATATTGCACACAGGTGCTGATGGTCAGTTCTGTACCCTATAAATATGTATAGTCAATTATGTTTCCATTAAAAAATACATTTAAGGGCCGGCCCGGTGGCGTGCTACAGTGCGCCGCTTGGGAGCGCAGTGGTGCTCCCGCCGAGGGTTCGGATCCCACATACAGACCGGTTCCCGCTCACTGGCTGAGCGAGGTGCGGGCGCGACACTGCAGGTTGCGATCCCGTTGCCGGTCCCAGTCCGGTACAGGCGCGACACTGAGGGTTGCGATCCGTTGCCGGTCACAAAAAAAAAAAAAAAAAAAAAAAAAAAAAACATTTAAAAAATGTTATGTATGAAAAAAAGGGATTAGAAAATCTTAGGAGAGCTATGAGAAAGATTAAATAAACAATTAAAAGTCTTCCCATAAAGAAAAACCCAGGCCCGATGGCTTCATTGGTGAATCCTCCCAAATATTTAAGGAAGAAATTATACCAGTCCTTCTATAAGTCTCCCAAAATAGAGGAGGAGAGAACACTTTCCAACTAATTCTGTGAGGGCACTATTACTCTAATACCCAAAACCAGACAAAGGCTTCACAGGAAAAGAAAATTTCAGACCAATATAGACACAAAAATCTTCAGCAAAATATAAGCCAACTGTACACCACAAAGAGTGAGTTTTACTGTTTGCAAATTGATTTTAACCAGTTGTTGGAGGAACCCAAGATGGAATGCAGATTGTGACAAATGGATCTAATTGCATTACCAATGAATCACATAATGTTACTGAAGAAGAGCTGAACCAAGTAATTTTGAAAAACTGTTTTTCAAAACACTGATCTAGCCCATAGGTCAGGTGGGCAGGTAAGAAGTAGGAGGGCTGGCATCCCATTCACTCAAAACACAATCAGGAGTCAGCACCTACAGCCGTAAAGTGGTGCCACTTTCCCATTAGCTGGGCCACAGAAAACCTGACCCAGTTAAGTCTGGCTCAATGTGTCACCACTCATCTAAGTCAATTCTTCCTCCATGGTTGATACATGAACATTTGGTAAATAAACAGAAAGTCATATATATTTGTGTGCATGTGTATGGGTATGTGTGTCTGTTTAAGAAAGATGGACAAGGGCTCAATTAAACAAATGGGGGAGGCAGGAAGAGGCAACTACAGCACCTGTGAGCATCCTGCTTGCTCCTTCCTGGGGGAAAATTGGCCCAAAATTTCCCTCTTCTATTGCAAGGGTTCTGACCATTGGGGGTAGCCAGCCTGACAACCTCCAGCCACTCAACTTTTGGGGGCATATCTCGCAGAAAAGAGGATGGGAATGGAACATTGTCTCTCTGGGGAGAGTCAACCAGGTTGGTGGGTCCACAGGAGCTCCGCTGGGCTGGGTGGGTCCCCTGGACTCCTTCAAGAGGAGAGCTGTACTCATGACTGTCTCCTACAATGCCTGTCCAAGGAACCAGCAGCAAAGTACTGGGGAACAGACCCCTGCTGAGCCATGGAAAGGGGACCAATTTCTTTATAGCCAGACCAACCAAGGTGGGGTTTAGGGAGGACCAAGATAAAAAGCCCACAGAGGTGGCCACTCAAGCAGATTATGAGAAGGCCACCGGGCATGCAGAGTTCTGCATCTTCCTGAAGTTATTCCGCTGTGAATGTGTGCTGGGGGATGGAGGGAGAGCTGGTGGAGCAAGCACTGCCGCAGGCAGGGTCAAGCACTGCCGCAGGAAGAACAGAAAGTGCTACAATCGGAGATGGTCTTACCCTTCAAGACCTTGTTGATCCACTGGATCGCAGCTCTCTTCTCTAAGTCCAGGTCTTCAGCAGTGACTTGATATCCTAGCTGGGTTGCTGGGGGCAGGATCAATGGGTTATTTCTTCTGCAGGGCAGCAGCAGACAACTCTTGCGTTTCTGGGGCCTAGAACTGTCAGGTATGGGTGACTGATTCCTCAGGCTTCGTTTCTGCCCTGAGGAAGCATCTACAACCTTTTCATGCTTGATTGTCCTCTGTGGTACCACTGATGCTGAAGAGCTAGCCTGCTGGTCTTCCTCACTGGCTTTCTTTCCAGGCACCTGAGAATGGGATGGGGCTAGGCCGTGGAGCCCAGTGGTGCCTGGACCATTTCTCTTCTGGGGTGATGGGAAACCCTTAGTGGAACTGTAGGAACTGGTGATGGCATTTCGTTTGCTGCATGAGCTCATGAAGGAGGTCTGGGATTTTGTTATCTGGCTATTCACTGAACTCTTGTTACCGAAGTCTGTCTTCAAAGGCCCAGGCCTGGGCACGAAGGAAGAGAGCACTCCATTGACCATCAGGCGCCTAAACGCAGATTGTGCACTCCCACAGCCACTGGAGTCCCTCCTCTGGTCGTCCTGACTTGGGGGGACTGTGCAGCCCTCCTTGAGCTTTGCCAGCCCTTCCCCACTCTCTTCCAGGGTGGTCAGGTCTTTCTCCTCCTTGGCTCTCACTTGACAACTCTTTTCTAGGGCCCTCATCAAGGTCTTCTTTGCATTAGAGTTTGAGAGATGGCCAGCCAATGAAGACCGTATATACACGACTGACTCCTCCAGAGCCAGCCGGAACATCAGCTTGCCCTTAGCAGATGCCATCTTCAGCATCACTGAGGTGCGGAGCATCCTGGAGCTTGAAGCAAACAGCACCGGCTGCTTCTTATAGCCACTACAGGACACTGAGGAAAACGCCCCCAGAAATAAACACCAGGCCTTCTGGATCGGACATCGCCGCCTATGAACTACGGTCAGCCGCCCGCGCTGCTCACGACGAAACGGTGAAGCCACGCGATTCTCAGAGGAGCGCTTCCGAGTCAGCTCCAGGGAATGGGCCGCCGAGTGAACCTGGAAAACTGGGGGAACGTCGCGGGCGGGGTGCGCGGGCCGGAGGCGCTGGGGTCTCTCCCGCTGATCCCCAACGCGCACAGAGGGGGACGGCGGGCGAGGGCGCGCCCGGCCCAGGTAACTCCCCATGCGGGGCGGCTCGGCCGGGTCGGATCCTTCCGGTGGCGTCCGTAGCCCAGAGGGGCTTCCGTTAGCTGCGGGGAGCCCGGCGCCAGGCGCGCACCGTTGGGCGTCAGCCTGTGACGCAGCGTCGGAACCCGGGAGCGAGGAGAGGGCGCGCGCCCGGG
>NW_007726908.1:190459-210939 GCF_000696425.1 Galeopterus variegatus | reverse complement strand
CGCGGTCAGGCCCCGGCTCCGTCGGGGCACGGGCGCCGGGCTGCGGGCTGAGCAGCGGCCACTCGAGGCGGAGGCCGCGGAGCCTGCGCCGGGGCGTCGGCCCGTCCTTTCCCTGGGGACACCTACCGGAGCGGAGGGCCCAGCAGACCCACCCGCGCCGCTTCGGGGGCTTCCAGGCGGGACGGGAGGACTGCGGGAGGGAAGGCGCGGGGGTCGGGCGTGGGCTGTGGAATGCCAGAGCCGGGTCGCTGCGCCCATCCTCTGCTCTTGCCGGGGACGTTTGTCTAACCAACATCTAGAAATGTGTACATACCGGTAAGATATGCAGAGGGCCCTACAGTTCGGGAGTTTGAGTTTAAACGATTTCAGCAGTACTGATTTCTCAACTTCCCAATTTGTTATGAGCTTGCTGGGCTCCAAAGCCCTTCTAAAACGAAATGAGAAAAATTCGTGATAGAGGCGAACATATTACCACAATATGAGTGGAATTATCCCAGGTGTTTAGAGGAAATTTTAAAAATTAATTAAAGTTATATTAAAATTCATTAAAAATAAAAATGTGTAATTAAATATTTTAATTAAAATATTAAATATATTTATTAATTGAATGAATTAAATATTCGATTAAAATAAATCTTACTTATGGACACATTAAAGTAAAATGTCATATTTTTATTATCCTACAAATATCACCTTGAGTAATTCTTTTCAACCATTAAATTTTTAACCAGCTTTTTGAGGTACAATTTACATAATATAAAATTAACCCATTTTAAGATTACACTTCAGGGATTTTTAGTTACTTTACAATGTGGGTAACTTTCACCCAGATCTGATTTTATAACATTTTCATTACCCCAAAAAGAAAACGTGTGCCTGTTTGCAATCACTTCCCACATTCTCACTCACAGGCCCTGGTAACCACCAATGTACTTTTTACCTCTATAAATTTCTCTTTTGGGGACATCTCCTATGAATGGACTCTTACGATACATGATCTTTTGTGTCTAGTTCCTTTCACTTAGCTTTATGTTTTTGAGGTTTATCTATGTTGTTGCATGTATCAGTACTTCATTAATTTTTTTAGCTTCAACAGTAGAAATTTATTTTCTCACAATTCAAGAGGATGAAAGTCAGAAATAAAGGTGTTGGCAGGTCTGGTTTCTTCTGAGGCTTTTCTCATTGGCTTATAGATGGTTGTCTTCTCCCGGTGGTGTTTCCTTTGCGTGTGTCTGTGTCCTAATCTCTTCTTTTTATAAGGACACTAGTCATATTAGGTAAGTTCCCACCCCAAAACTTCATTTAACCTTAACTATCTCTCTAAAGGTCCTATCTACAAATACAGTCACATTGTAGTACTGGGTGTTAGGAATTCAACATATGAATTTGGGGGGGACACAAGGTAGCCCTTAACACACTGTCCTCTTCCCCCACATATTCATATCTTACAAAATACATTCACCCCATCTTAACAGCCCCTAAAGTCTTAACCCATTGCAGCATCAACTCTAAATCCGACATCTCATCTAAATGGCATCTAAATCAGGTGTGGATGAGACTAGAGGCATTCCAGTGATTCACCCTGAGGCAAAATTCCAGACAAGTTTTCTTCTTCCAAAATACAATGATGGGACAGGCATAGGATAGACATTCCCATTCTAAAAGGGACAAATTGGAAAGAAGAAAGAGATGAGGGTCCTAAGTATGTCCAATATGTAGCAGAGCAAATTCCATTAGATTTTTAAAATTTTATTCAAAGATTTAGCTTATATCAAAATCAGCACTAGAATTTACATCTTTTGCCCTTCAATCTGCATTAATTTTACAGCACAGATTTATGGGCATTACTGTACACAGCTTATTTTAACAAGCTTTTGTGGAAAATCCATTAGCTTTTAAGACTTGAGAATAATCCTCTTTGGTCCAGTGCTCTGTCCTTTGCACCCACCACGTTCGTGGCTTGCCTTTTTGTCGTTTTAACAAGCTTTTGTGGAAAATCCATTAGCTTTTAAGACTTGAGAATAATCCTCTTTGGTTCAGTGCTCTGTCCTTTGCACCCACCACGTTCGTGGCTTGCCTTTTTGTCGACCAAGTATGGCCCTGTTTCCTTGGCTCTGGGCTTCCATAACCAAGTACCACATATTGGGTGGCTTAAACAACAGAAGTGTGTTTTCTCACAATTCTGGAGGCAGGAAGTTTGAGATCAAAGTATTGGCAGGGTTGGTTTCTTCTGAGGCTTTTCTCCTTGGCTTACAGATGATTATCTGTTTTCTGTGTCTTCACATGGACTTCCTTCATCCTCACTACTTTTTATGAGTAAAAAATATTCCATTGTATGAATATACAATCATGCTCTGCCTAACAATGATGAACCACACAATGATGGTCCCATAAGATTATAATGGAGCTGGAGGTGTGTAGTAGGCCATACTATCTAGGTTTGTGTAAATACATTCTATGATGTCCTCACAATGATGAAATCACCTAACAACACATTTCTCAGGATGTATCCACATTGTTAAGTAACATATGACTGTACCACATTTGTTAATCTGTTCATCAGAAAGAATATTTGAAGAAATAATGTCCAAAAGCTTCCCAAATTTCATAAAGGATATGAATCAACACATACAAGAAACTCAGCAAACTCCAAATAGGATAAAACCAAAGGGATCCACACCAAGACATATAATCAAACTGTTTAAAGCAAAAGGCAAAGAAAAAATCCTGAAGGCAGCAAGAGAGAAGTTACTCATCACATACAAAAGACTTTCTATAAGATTAATAGCTTATTTCCCATCAGAAACCATGGAGGCCAGAAGCCAGTGGGATGACATATTTAAAGTGATGATAGAATAAAACCATCAACCACGATATCTACATCCATCAAAACTATCCTTCAAAAATGAACGAGCAGTTAAGATATTCTCAGATAAACAAAAGCTGAGGATATTCGCCACTAGCAGACCTGCCCTACAAGAAAGGCTAAAAGGAAAGGACTCTCGACAGTAACTCAAAGATATATGGAGAAATAAAGAACACCATTAAATGTAACCACATTGGTAAAGATAAAATTCAGTATTATTATATTCTTAGTTTATAATTCCTCTTTTTTTCTATATAGGAATGGACAAAAAGGAAATTTAGAAAACAATTCAATTTACAATAGGATTAAAAAATAAAATAATTAGAAAAAATTTAACTAAGGGAGTACTAGACTTGTATACTGAAAACTAAAAAACATGCTAAAGAAATTAAAGAAAACTAAATAAAGACATCTCTGTTCATGGATTAGCAGACTTAATATTGTTAATATGGTGGGCTGGCCCGGTGGCGCACTCGGTAGAGTGCGGCACTTGGGAGCGCGGCGGCGCTCCCGCCGAGGGTTCGGATCCCATATAGAGACTGGTCTGCTCACTGGTTGAGCACAGTGCGGGCCGGCGGCGCTCCCGCCGAGGGTTCGGATCCCATATAGAGACTGGTCTGCTCACTGGTTGAGCACAGTGCGGGTGTGACACCGAGGGTTGCAATCCCGTTACCAGTCACAAAAAAAGACAAAAAGGAAAAAAAATATATTGTTAATATGGCAATAATCCACACAGCAATCTACAGAGTCCATGCAATCCATATCAAATTCCATTGGCAATTTTTTGAAGAAATGGAAAAGCCAATCCTAAATTCATATGAAATTACAAGGGAAACTGAGTAGCCAAAACAAAGTTCTTTTTCTCTTAAAAAAGAAAGAAAGACTCACACTTCCTGATTTCAAATATTACTTCAAAGCAAAAGTAATCAAGACAGTGTGGTACAGGCATAAAGACAGATGTAGAGATAAATGGAATAGAATTGAGAATCCAGAAATAAACTCATATGTATATCTATAGTCAATTGATTTTCAATTGGGTTCCAAAACCAATTAACGAGAAAAAATAATCTCTTCAATAAATGGTACTGAGACTAGATATCCAACATGCAAAAAAGATTAAATTGGATTTCTATCTTACAGTATAAATAAAAATTAATTTGAAATTAATTTTTAATTAATGTAAAAGCTAAAACTATAAAACTCATAGAATAAAAGAGGGGTAAAACTTTGTGACTTGGATTTACCTACGGTTTCTTACACATGACACCTAAAGCATAAGCAACCAGAGAAAAACTGGACTTCATCAAAATTTTAAAATTTTGTGCATCAAAGTACAAGAGAGTACTATATCTATCAGGAGAATGAAAAGACAGCCCATAAAATGGGAGAAGATATTTGAAAATCATATATCTGATAAGGCTCTAGTAACAAGAATTCATAAAGAACTCCTACAAGCTAACAAGAAAAAGACAAACTACCAAATTAAAAATGGGCAAAGGACTTGAATAGACATTTTTCTAACGATGATATGCAAATTGACAACAAGTACATGAAAAAATGCTCAGTGTCATTAGTGATTAGGGAAATGCAAATCAAATCCACAATAAGATCCCAGCATAGGTGGAAAAAGAGGAAATAGACTGACCCTCTGCCTCACAGATATCTGCACACCTTTTCCTAAGTAGTTAAACTCTAAAATCTCTTGGTGTGCTCTTATTTTCTATCGGTATAGAAAATAAATTTGAATTTACATGCTAAAACCCATTCATAAAGCCTCACTTTGGGCACAATTTTTGAAGACAATGTGAGTCATTCCAAATTTTTTAAAAAATTAATTGTAGGAGTGATTTTAAAGACTGGTCTAAGGGGTATAGCCACCTGGTACAATATGGCCACACAGTGGCACTATTTAGGTGGTCAACAAATAGTTGCCATGATTGCTTAGTCACTATCTTGTAACCCAGGCAGTTATATTCCAGCTTCTCTACTTCTGCAGGGGTTCCCATGACTATGCTGTTTTAACATTATCATCACAGAGTTAGATAGGTATCTAGTAGGTAGCAGCACTAGTGCCACAGCTGAGAAATACAAACAAGAACCAATGTTGGAGAGTCTTTGAGGTGGAGACACAAGGTCATGGAGAAGATGAAAGACAGCATTAAAGAAGAAGTGTATGACAGTAGCCCCAGATAGATGGGCACTAAGAACATACACACACACACACACACACGCACACACGCACACACACATAAGGGAAAAATTAGTCTTGATAAATGTGTGTTTTAAATTTTGTAGGGTCTTCAGAAGCACATCACTTCAAATAAAATGGAACCACCTTGGAAATTTGATTCATTGCCTAAATATGTTCCCCAGAGCCAGATAGAAGGAATCAAATCCTGTTCCCCACAAAAGCCCTTTAGATATTTCAGGATAGTGTACTGTCCCCATGTGGGCCTATTTTAGAGGTAATGCCTGCCACGCACTATGAGTTGAGAATGAGGATGAGCAGATAAGAGGGCATGGTGAGGGTGAGTCAGGGCCGCTGTAGGTGCAGGAGGCTCCAACTTATAGGGTATTCCTCTTCTTTCCATGGGGATAGTAGGCATCCTGAAGCCTGAGGCAGTAACCACCCCTGACGATGAGGCAGAAAGCACAACCGGCAGATCCCTGGATTCATTCCTGCCTGCCTGCCTGTCTCCTTTCCTTTCCTCCTTTCTTCTTTCCCTTCCTTTTCTTACTTAAAGGAGATTACACTGTACCTTTTGTTCTTTCACTTGCCTTTTTTCACCCATATATATATCTCATGGATATTTCTCATATGGACAAAACACATCCTTTTCATGGCTGTCTAGTATTCCCTACTGTGTGGCTATATTAATTTATTAACCAAATCTCTTCCTGAGGCTTTTCTCTCAAACAGAGATATGAAGGTTCTCACATTTGCACACTGTAACTCCAAGGCACAGGAATACATATTTCTTTATCAATAATTAAATGAAATTACTCTCAGGCACCATCCCCCATTTCCACAGATGGTGTAACCAAACAAACTTGTGCCTATAGTTTGTTCAGATTCACTGTGCTAAAAGATGTATTCAATGCACTAAAAGAAAAAAAAACTGTTAACAAAGAATTCCATATCTGGCAAAACTGTTCTTCAAAAGTGGGGGAGAGTTTACTACGTAAGGTAAATTGTGTATGAGCACCCAGGTGTCCAGGGTTGTGGACTTAAGTATAGGGGGCTGGGCCGGCCAGGTGGTGCACTCGGTAGAGTGCAGTGCTTGGGAGCGCGGCGGCGCTCCCGCCGAGGATTCAGATCCCATATAGAGACCGGTCCGCTCACTGGTTGAGCGCGGTGTGGGCGCGACACTGAGGGTTGCGATCCCATTGCCGGTCACGAAAAAAGACAAAAAGGAAAAAAAAAGTGGGGGAGAAATGAAGATATTCAAAAAATGAGGATGTTTGTTACCACTAGACCTGTACTGCAAGCGATGCTCAAGGGAGTCCTGCATATTGAAATAAAAGAAAACTAGAAAGTAACTCATGCCACATGAAGAGATAAAGATCACAGTAAAGGTAAATACATGCACAATTATACAAACTAGTATTATTGTAACAATGGTGTATGTTAACTCCACTTTCTCTTTTCTACATGATTTAAAAAGCCAGTCTATTAAAAAAAATTATTACTCTAAAGGCTACTATTACTGTAACTTTGGTTTGTAACTCCACACTATTTTTTCTACATAATTTAAGAGACAAATAGATTGTTTAAATTATTAGTTTATGTTTTGGACACACAATGTATAAAAAATGGAATGCTGTGACATCAACATCTACAAGGGTTGTGGAAAGAGCAGTTAAAGGAACAGTTTTTGTATGTTACTGAAGGTAAGCTGGTATAAATTTAAATTAGAGTGTTATGAACTTAGGATGTTAAATGTAATTTTTATGGTAACCACAAAAAACAGCTAAAGAATACACAAAAAAGAAAATGAGAAAGAAATTTAAATATTTCACTACATAAAAAATCCACTAAATACAAAAAAGACAGTAATGTATGAAATGAGGAACACAAAATAATCATGAGGCTTATATAAAGCAAATAGAAAAGTGACAGAAGTCCCTCTTTACCAGTAATTACTTTAAATGAAAATGGATTAAACTGTTCAATCAAGACAGAGATTGGAAGAATGGATTAAAAAATCATGATCCAGGGCCGGCCCGGTGGCGCACTGCTACAGTGCACTGCTTGGGAGTGTGGCGGCGCTCCCGCCGAGGGTTCGGATCCCACATACAGACCGGCCGCTCACTGGCTGAGCGAGGTACGGGCGCAACACCGAGGGTTGCGATCCCGTTGCCGGTCCCGGTCCAGTGCGGGCGCGACACTGAGGGTTGCGATCCATTGCCAGTCACGAAAAAAGACAAAAAAAAAGGAGAAAAAAAAAATCATGATCCAACTATATGCTGTCTACAAGAGACAGTTTAAATTCAAGAACACAGATAGGTTGAAAATTAAAAGATGGAAAAGATATTCCATGCAAATAACAAGCAAGAGAGAGCTGGTATGGCTATACTGATATCAGACAAAATAAATTTTGACCGATAGTCAAAAAGTGTTATAAGGAACAGAGAAGAACATTAGATGTTAATAAAAGAGTAACTGCAACAAGAAGATAAATTACAAATATATGCACCTAATAACAGGGCCTCAAAACATATGAAGCAAAAATTGACAGAATTAAAGGGGAAAATAGACAGTTTTACATTAGTATTTGGATACTTCAATACCTCACTCTCATTAGTGGATAGGACAATCAGACAGAAGACAAGTGAGATAAGAAGGAGGACTTGAAAACACAATAAACCAACTAGATCTAACAGACATATAGAGAGCAATCCATGCAACAGCAAAATACACATTGTACTCAAGGACACATGGGAAATTTCTGAGGCTACAACATATGTTAGGTCACAAATTAAGTCTCTATAGATCTTAAAAGATAGATATCATGCAAAGATAGATATCTTCTCCAACAGCAAAAGATTGAAGTTAGAAATCAATAACAGAAGGAAAAATGGAAATTTTAGGATTTTTTTGTTTTTTTTTTTTAAAAGATGACCGGTAAGGGGATCTCAACCCTTGGCTTGGTGTTGTCAGCACCACGCTCAGCCAGTGAGCAAACTGGCCATCCCTATATAGGATCCGAACCCATGGCCTTGGTGTTATTAGCACTGCACTCTACCGAGTGAGCCATGGGCCGGCCCTGGAAATTTTAGTTTTGTAGAACTAAACAAAACTTTTAAATAACCAATGGATCAAAGAAGAAATCAAAAGGGAAATTATAAAAACTTATAGATGAGTGAAAACAAAACACAACATGCCAAAACTTATGGGACACAGCCAAAGCAGTAATAAGGGAAAAGTTTATAGCTGTAGACACTTATAGTAAAAAGTGAGAAAGACCTCAAATCGACAATTTAACTTTAGAACTTCAGGAACTAGGAAAAGAACAAACTAAAGCCAAAGTGAGATGACAGGAGCATGCACGGGGAGCTCAGCAGTTGCAGGCAGCCCCTGCCTGACAGATGCCAGGAGCACATGAGGACCTCAAATAGGTGAGGGCAGCCCCCACCACTGCCACAGACACCACTGCCACATGGGTGGGCCACCACAGCCACTGCACCCTCAAGGGCAACTCACTGCCACAGCAGCAGCCACTGCCTGCCAACCACTCAATGGTATTGACACAAGGAGAGTCACCAGTGGAGTCCAGGGAAAGAGGTGAGTAAATGCAGACCTACAATCTGCTGGCCCAACCCACAGGGGGAATTATTCTGCCACACATGCTAGCACATCTGGGGATGGGAGGTACATGCACAGCCCATGTGACTGCCTTCATACAGGGAGAGACACATGTGGAACACCCTGAGAAACCCAAGACATGCAAATACAAAAAGGAAGAAAATTCCCAATCACCACCAACGGGGGGAAGCAAGGATACAGGAGGAGCCTCTGCCTGCAGGAAAGAGGAAAGAGAAATCCCACCCAGAGTCACCCATTCAAACTGAGGAGATCCATTATATCCCAGTGCACTGATCAGGGCCATGGGACACTAGCCAGGGTGTCAACAAGTCTGCTAAGGGTCACATACCCCAGCCAAAGAGTAACAGGGCACCAAGGCACTTCCCCCAAGAACTCAAGAGTTCTCCCATGTCCTCAATGAACCAACAAAGTGTCACTAACCTCAGCAAGGAATCACTAAAAATCCCAGTCCCTAGGCCACAGAGACACTAACACACAACTCTAACACTAAATACAGCCAAAGTACACACACAGAGTCTACACTACTGCATCTACCTGCAACCAATACTAAAACACCCTACTCAATGGTCAATATAAAACACATCATCAGGAGGAAGTCTCTCCTTAAAGCCCACTCCAGAGTAACAGAAAGGGCAACTGCTCTACCAGATGACCAGATGTCAATGTAGAGACACTAGAAATATGACAAAAAAAAAAATTGTACCACAAAAGGAATACAATAATTCTCAAGTACCAGACACCACAGAGCAATAAACCCTTGAAATAACTGAAAAGGAATTCTGAGCAACTATCTTAAGGAAACTCAATGAGACACAAGAAGACACTAGACAACATAACAAAATGAGAAAAAATATCCAGAATATAAAGGAGGACATGTACAAAGACATAAATACCTTTAAAAAGAGTGTAGCGGAACTCCTGGAACTGAAGGATTCATTCAATGAAACAAAAAACGTGACCTAGAGCTTAAGCTGAAAGATAGAACAAGCAGAAGAAAGAATTTCTGAACTTGAAGATGGCATTTTCAAAGTAACCCAGGCAGACAAAACAGAAAAAAGAATTTTAAAAAGCGAAGAGAGTCTAAAAGCTACCAGACAACTTTAAGCAAACAAATATCTGAATCACGGGTGTTCCAAAAAAGGGAGAAAAAAGAAAAAGGCGTTGAAGCCCTACTCAATGAAAAAATAGTGGAAAACTCCTCAAGTATAGAGAGAGACATGGATTTTCAGATCAAGAAGGCTCAAGACTTCCAAACAGACACAATTAAAACAGGTCCTCTCTGAGACATATTACAGTAAAACTCACAAAACTCAAAGACAAACAGAGAATCTTAAAAACAGCAAGAGAAAAGTGTCAAGTTGCCTATAAGGAAGTTCCCATCAGACTACCAGCAAACTTCTCAACAGAACCACTACAGGCCAGAAGAGAACTGGATAATAAATTAAAACACTAAAAAAACCCTTGCCATCCAAGAATACTATAAAAAAACAAAAAACTCCCTCAAAAAGCCAACAAACACTGAAGACAAACAATAAAAGGTGCAGAAAAGAACAAAAGATATTTAAAACATCCAAACAAAAGTTGATAAAATGCCAGGAGTAAGACAATACCTTTCAATAACAAAGCTAAAGGTAAATGGATTAAATTCCCCACTCAAAGGACACAGACTAACTGATTGGATTAAAAAACTAGACCAAATTATATGCTGTCTTCAGCAGACTCACCTCACTTATAAAGATACACAAAGACTAACAGTGAAGGGATGGAAAAGATATACCATGCAAATGAAAACTAAAAATGAGCAGGAATAGCTATTCTTACACCACATAAAATAGACTTTAAACCAAAAACCATAAAAAGAGACAAAGAAGGCCAGTAAGTAATGATACAGGGATTATCCAGCAAGCAGACATAACAATCATAAGTATATATGCATCCAACACTGGAACACCCACATATATAAAGAAAATACTATTAGGCCTAAAGAAACAGACCCCAATACAATAATAATTGGGGACCTGAATGCCCCTCTGTTAGCACTGGACAGATTATTTAGGCAGCACCAACAGAGAAACACAGGATTTAAACTACACTTTAGACCAATTGGACTTGGCAGATATCTACAGAACTTTTCATTCAACAACTACAGAATACACATTCTTCTCACCAGCACATAGAACATTGTTCAGGATAGACCACATGTTAGATCACAAATCAAGTCTCAACAAATTTTAAAAAATTGAAATCATTTCAAGTATCTTTTCAGACTATAATGGATTAAAACTAGAAATCAATAACATGAAACTCTGGAAACTATAGAAATACATGGAAATTAAACAACATGATCTGGAAGGACCTATGAGTCAAAGAAGTTAAACAGGAAATCAAAAAAATTCTTGAAACTAATGAAAATAAAAACACATCATACCAAAACCTTTGGAATACAGCAAAAGCAGTACTAAGAGGGAAGTTTATTGCAATAAATGCTTACATCAAAAAATAGAAAGATTTCAAACAAACGACCTAATACTACACCTCAAAAAATAAGTAAAAGCCAAACCCAAAATTAGCAGACTGTGAGAAATAATATGAATCACAGAAGAACTAAATAAGAGACCAGAAAATGATACAAAAGATCGATGAAACCAAAAAAATTGGTTTTTTTGAGAAGATAAACAAAATAAACGATTAGCTAGGCTAACTAAAAAAAGAATAGAGAAGACCCAAATAACATAAATCAGAAATGAAAGAGGAGACATTACAACTGATACCAAAGAAATACAAAGTATCATTAGAGACTATTATGAACAACTGTATGTCAACAAATTTGAAAACCTGGAGGAAACGGATAAACTTCTGGAAACGTACAAACTACCAACCAAGAAGACATAGAAAACGTGAACAGACCAATAACAAGCAATAATATTGAAGCAGTAATCAGCAGTCTCTCAACAAAGAAAAGCCCGGGACTGTTCGGGTTTACTGCTGAATTCTACCAAACCTCTAAAGAGGAATTAATACTAATTCCCTTCAAACCATTCTTAAAAATTGAAACACAGGCCATTCTCCCAGATTTATTCTATGAGGCCAGTATCACTTTGATACCAAAACCAGACAAAGATACAAAATAAATAAATTAATTAAATAAACAAACAAACAAACAAATAAATAAATAAAAGAAAAAAGAAAAGTACAGGCCAATATCTTTGATGAACATAGGTGCAAAACTCCTCAACAAAAATATTAGCAAACAGAATATAGTAACACATCAAAAAATTATACACCACGATCAGGTGAGATTCATCCCAGTAATGCAAAACCATACGCAAATCAATAAATGTAATAATACACCAGATCCACAAAATCAAGGACAAAAACCGTATGGTTATCTCAATAGATGCGGGAAAAGCATTTGATAAAGTTCAACATCCTTTATGATAAAGACTCTGAGCAAATTAGGTATAGAAGGAAAATATCTTAATACAGTAAAAGCAATATATAACAAACCCACTGCCAATATCATCCAAGCTGAAAGCCTTTCCCTTAAGAACAGGAAAAAGACAAGGATGCCCACTCTCACCACTCCTTTTTAACATAGTATTGGAAGTACTAGCCAGAGCAATCAGGTAAAGGAAAGAAATAAAAGGCATCCAGATTGGAAAAGACAAAGTTAAACTGTCTCTGCAGATGACATGATCCTATATATAGAAAAACCAAAGACTACCAAAAAACTCTTAGAGCTGATAAATAATTTCAGTAAATGTGCAGGACACAAAATCAACACACAAAAATTAGTAGCATTTTTATATTCCAACAACAAACTGGCAGAAAAAGAAATCAAGAAAGCAAGCTCATTTACAGTAGTCACCAAAAGAACAAAATACCTAGGAACAAATCTAACCAAGTAAAAAATCTCTACAATGAGAACTACAAATCACTACTGAAGAAAATTAAAGAGCACAAAAAGATGCAAAGACATTCCATGCTCGTGGATTGGAAGAAGCAACATTGTGAATATGTCCATACTACCCAAAGCGATCTACAGATTTAATGCAATCCCCATCAAAATGCCAGTGACATTCTTCACAGAAATAGAAAAAACAACCCTAACATTCATATGGAGCATCAAAAGACCATGAATAGCCAAAGCAATCCTGAGCAAAAGAAACAAAGCCAGAGATATGACACTACCTGCCTTCAAATTATACTGCAAAGCTATAGTAACCAAAACAGCATAGTACTGGCATAAAAACAGACACTCCAACCCATGGAACATAATAGACAACCCAGAAATCAACCTAAATGCTTACAGCCAACTGATCTTCCACAAAGGCACCAAGAACACACAATAATGAAAAGACTGCCTCTTCAATAAATGGTTCTTGGAAAACTGGACATCCATAAGCAGAAGAATGAAACTAGACCCATACCTCTTGCCATACACCAAAATCAACTCAAAATGGATTAAAGAATTAAATATAAGACCTGAAACCATAAAACTCCTAAAAGAAAGCATAGGAGCAACACTTCAGGAAGTCTGACTGGGCAAAGACTTTATGAAAAAGACCCCCAAAGCACAAGCAAAATATATATATATATATTAATAAATATCAAACTAAAAATCTTTCACACAGCAAAGGAAATAATTAACAGAGCAAAAAGACAACTTACAGAATGAGAAAAAATATTTGCAAACCACGCATCTGACAAGGGATTAAAATCCAGAATATACAAGGAACTCAAATAACTTAACAATAAAAAAACAAGTAACCTGATTAAAAAATGGGCAAAGGAGCTGAATAGGCATTTCTCGATGGAAGATATACAAATTGCAAATAGACACGTGAAAAAATGCTCAAGCATCAGGGAAACGCAAATCAAAACCACACTGAAATATCATCTCATACCAATTAGACTGGCCATTATAAAAAAGTCGGAGAATAACAAATGCTGGTGAAGATGTGGAGAAATGGGAATCCTCCTACACTGTTGGAGGGACTGCAATTTAGTGCAGCCATTATGGAAAACAGCACAGAGGTTCTTCTAACAACTACAGGTAGAACTACCATATGATCCAGCAATCCCACTGCTGGGTATATACCAAAAGCAATGCAAATCATTATTTCAAAGGGATACCTGCACTCACATGTTTATCACAGCTCTATTTACGTTAGCCAATAGTTGGAACTAGTCTAAATGTCCATCGATGGATGACTGTGTAAGGAAAATATGGTATATATGCTCAATGGAATACTACTCTACCATAAAAAAAGAATGAAATCCTGCCATTTGCAGCAACATGGATGAACTTAGAGAAAATTATGTTAAGTGAAATAAGCCAGGAACAGAAAGAGAAATACCACATGTACTCACTCATAAGTGGGAGCTAAAATAAATAAATAAAATTTAAAAGAAAGAAAAATACATACAACCATCACAATAATATGTTGAACTTTCAAAAGGAGAGAACAGAGCTGAGGTTATCTGAGGTGGGAAAAGGGGAGGTAGATGGTGTTTTAGCAAGAAATTGGTAAAGGGCCACAAAAAATAACATTGTGTAATGCTGAATATACTAATTATCCTGATTTGAGCATCACATATTGCACACAGGTATTGATATTCAATGCAGTACCACAGAGACACTTACAATCAATTATATTTCAATAATAAAAATAAATAAAAACCATTTGATTAATCAACTAAAAAGAAACAAACAAAACCCACCACATACACAACCAGAAAAACCCCATCACTTGATTAACTCACAGAAAGCAAATACATAAATAGGTAATAACATACATTCAAAACACATAAAGCAAAAATTAACAAAACTAAAAGGTAAATTGACAAATCAAAATTATACTAAAAATTTTAAAATACCTCTTTCGGTAGTTGACATAACAAAAGAGCAAACAAAAACTTAGAGATATAGAAGATTTGAACAACATGATTAATCAACTTGATTTAAGTGCGAGGTATAGTGCCAGGCTATACCAAACAACCTTTTCAAGTGCATTGTCTCCAAGTACACATGGTACGTTTACCAAAATGGAACACATGCTGAGCCTGAAAGCAAGTCTCAACAAATTTCAAAGGACTGAACTCAGTGAGAATACATTCTCTGTTCACAGGCAAATTGAACTGGAAATCAATAACAGAAACATCATTTAAAAATCCCCGAATACTTTTAAATTAAGCAAAGCATTTCTTAAAAACCCATAGTTCAAAGATAAAATCACACTGGAAATTAGAAAATGTTGTAATCTGAATTATAATATGGCAAATTAATTACAGCATGGCAAATCGAAACTACAAAACATTATAGATAGAAATGAAAGAAAAACTGGACAAATGGGTGGACATAGCATACTCATCAGTTAAAAAGTAAGACGGGAATTCCTCCAAATACAGTCACTGTAATTCTAATCAAAGTTCTAGCAGATTTTTTATTTCTGAAAATTGACAATTTGATTCCAAAATTAATATGAAAATGCAAAAGACCAATAAAAACACATCACTCTAGACAAAGAAGCATGAACTTCAAGGACAATACAGTAATTACAACAGTGTAATGTTGGGGCCCAGAAAGCCATTGTAGTGGATTGAATTATGTTCCCCCAAAACTCACTGAGGCTTGAATTGTCTCCCAAGTTTTATGTATTAGAAACTTGGCCTCCACTGTGACTGTTAAGAGGGTGGGAAATCCTATTATGGTAATTGAAAGGTGGGGCCTTGAAGAGGTGATTGGATTGTAGGACCGTGCAGTAGTGAATGGATTAAAAATGATGGTCAGGGGCGTGGTTCTGAGGGCTTTAAAAGAAGAGGAGAGTCTGTCTCTCTCTCTCTCTCTGCTCTCTCTGCTTCCACCATCTTGCGATGTGAGGCCCCTGGGTCACTGTCACCACCACCAGATGGACTTCGGACTTCCCAGCCTCAGGAACTGTAAGCAACATAAACAGACTAATACAGCCATATCCCAAAGTGAAGGCCTCAGAAGCAGCCTCAACAGCAAATATTTCCTCTGACCTTCTCCTGCCCTCCTGTCTCTCATCCTCATTCTCCCCAGAGGCAAGCCATAAAAACTAGAATCCCTCTTCCCCAAGGCGGGCCATAGGTCTACTCTAATCTTTCCCCTGCCTCTCTGTCTTGGAGCTGGCTATAAAGTAATTCCCTGACCTACCTTGTCTGATAGTAGGTCATGAGACCCCCATTCCAGAAAGGGTCCTGCCCCATACCCTGGAGAAATGAATGCTACACAGAGAGGCCAGGAAGAATCTGAACAAACAGGCCTTGCTGGATTTCCCCACTCAGTTTATTAGCATTTGAACGTACTTTTCCTGTCCAATCACATTTCTACATAGCTGTGCCTGCTTCATGGAACTGAAGTATAAATACAGACAATTTTCCCTATGTCTTTGGGTCTGCAATCTGAAGGCTCCCATGTCATATAAAACTATGATGTAACAAAATTTGTTATGCCTTTTCTTCATACTAATCTGTGTTTATCAGATGATTTTTCAGAGAGCCTTCGAGGGGTTGAAAGGGATGTCTTCCCTTGGCCCCTACAGTGAGTGATATTAGAACAAGAACAGACAAGTAAATAAACAAAACTTAACAGTCCAGAAACAGACCCATCCTTATAGGGTGAAATGGCTTATGACAACTGTGCCTTTGCAATACAGTGGGGAAAGCTTAGTTATTTCAATAACTTATACTAAGGCAATGAAATAGCAATATGAAAAAAATAAATATTGATTCTAATCTTACACATAAAAATAAATTCCAGATGGATTGTCAGTGAAAATGTAAAAGGAAAAACTACAATGCATTGAGAAAAAAAGAATAAAAATAATATCTTTATGACCTTGGAATAGGCAGAAAATTTTGGAACAGAACACAAAAAACATTACTCAGACAAGTAAAAAATAATAAAATGGATATTTAAAAATATGAACTTCCATTCATCAGAGACAGCATTAAAATAATACAAAGGTAAGTCATTGAGCAAAAGAGTTTTGCAATAATATACCTATTGAAGGATACAAATATATATTATTTGTATTAATAATACAGGGCTGGTTGGTTAGCTCAGTTGGTTAGAGAGCAGTCTTATAATGTGAAGGTCATGGGTTCAGATCCCTGTACAAGCCAGCCATGCAAAAAAAAAAAAAAAAAAGAATATATAAAGAACTTCTACAGATTAATTAAACCAATAGAAAATAGATTTTAAAAATCAAACAGGCACTTCAAAACAAAGAATATCCAAATATCCAACATACATGTAAATGCAAAATAAAAAATGACAAGACTTCCACTTTCACAATGACATATTTTCCTTCCTACCATAAACAACTAAAAAACTAGACAAAGTACATGAAATAATGCTTTTCAGATACTGGATAACAAATCAGATAATCCCTACAAATAGCGATTTTTTGGCTGGGGGCACTTTCTGGATTATAGTATGAGGAAAGAAAACCCAAATAAAGAACAGCAAACTTGTTGAGATGAGAAAATAGACCTTAGAATTAACAATGCAGGGCCGGCCCGTGGCTCACTCGGTAGAGTGCGGTGCTGATAGCACCAAGGCTGCGGGTTCGGATCCTATATAGGGATGGCTGGTTGGCTCACTGGCTGAGCGTGGTGCTGACAGCACCAAGCCAAGGGTTGAGATCCCCTCCGGTCATCTTTTTAAAAAAAAAATAATAATAATTAACAATGCTGAAGCAGCTGGACTTCATGTTAAAGGGTGTAGGACAGGAGTGAATTAGGAAGAAAAGGTGCTCCGGAAATCTTCAGATGGCTCACCTCGAGTCTTTTACTAACTGACAAGCTGCACTTGCTTTTTCACAAAGCAAAACTCCAAGAGACAAAGCAGAGGACTACAGGCTGAGCAATTGGCATAACTTAGAATGGGCTAGAAGCAACGTCCAGAGTGGAGAGACTTTGCTGAATACCTGAGCTGTTCAGTAGAAACCTCAGAAGCATAAGTAGTAGAAGACTAGCACACCCCAATGACAAAGCTTTAAAATAAGTATCAAAGAATCAAGCTGATCTACAAATAACTTAATTGCCTGCCATAATAAATATTAGTACCCTTCAAAGAAATATAACAAATGCAGACATTTAATTGCATACTATTCAAAATGTTTAACACTGATCAAAAATTACTAGACATAGGGCCAGCCCGTGGCTCACTTAGAAGAGCGTGGTGCTGACAACACCAAGTCAAGGGTTAAGATCCCTGTACCGATCATCTTTTCAAAAAAAAACCAAACAAACAAACAAACAAAAATTACTAGGCATGCAAAGAAGCAGAAAAATGTAACCCAAAATCAGAAGAAAAACAGTCAAAAGAAACAAACCCAGTAATGAGAGAGATGATGGAATTAGCAGATGACAGCTTTAAAACAGTTAGAAATATTTTGAAGAATTTAAAAGACAAATGAACACAATGAGCATTGAAATGGAATAGGTATAAAAAGATCAAATGGAATCATGTAGCTAAAAAATATAATATCTAAAATTAAAAATTCACTGGAAGAGCTTAACAGCAAATTAGACACTTCATAAGAAAAAAACAGGGAACTTGAAGACATAACAGTAAAAACTATGCAATTGAAACATACTAGGGGAAAAGGCTAACAAAACAAAAACAAAACACTTAAAAAATGGCGGGCCGGCCCGTGGCTCACTCGGGAGAGTGCGGTGCTGATAACACCAAGGCCCCGGGTTCGGATCCCATATAGGGATGACCGGTTCGCTCACTGGCTGAGCGTGGTGCTGACAACACCAAGTCAAGGGTTAAGATCCCCTTACCGGTCATCTTTTAAAAAAAAAAAAAAAAATGGGGAAAGGACTTGAATAAATATTTCCCCAAAGAAGCATATGAGAGGATGCTCATCACCACTAATCACTAATTGCACATCAAAACCACAATGAGATACCATCTCACATCCATTAAGATAGCTACTATCGGGGTCGGCCTGGTGGCGCACTGCTACAGTGCACCGCTTGGGAAGCGCGGCGGCGCTCCCGCCGAGGGTTCGGATCCCACATACAGACCGGTTCCCGCTCACTGGCTGAGCGAGGTGCGGGCGCAACACCGAGGGTTGCGATCCCGTTGCCGGTCCCGGTCCGGTATGGGCGTGACACTGAGGGTTGCGATCCGTTGCCGGACACGAAAAAAGACAAAAAGGAAAAAAAAAAAAGATAGCTACTATCAAAACAACTAGAAAATAAAAAGTTTTGGCAATGACATGGAGAAATTGGAACTCTTGTGCACTGTTGATGGGAATTTAAGATGGTGCAGCCACTGTGGAAAACAGTATGGCAGTTTTCATTAGTCCATTTCTGTTGCTTATAACACCATACCTGAAACTGGGTAATTTATAAAGAAAAATGAAATTTATTGCTTACGATTTCAGAGCCTGGGAAGTCCAAAGTCCATCTGGTGGTAGCAACAGTGACCCAGGGGTCTCATATTGTAAGATGGTGGAAGCAGAGAGAGAGAGAGAGAGAGAGACTCTCCTCTTCTTTTAAAGCCCTCAGAACCACGCCCCTGACCACCAATTTTAGTCCATTCACTACTGCATGGTTCTACAATCTAATCACCTCTTCTATTTTTTCAAAAACTTTTTAAAGTACCCTCTTGATCTTGGGGGTGGAAATACAGGTGTTTACTTTAAAACTCACTTTTATAATACATTAATATTTTATAAGGGCCGGCCCGTGGCTCACTGGGTGAGCGTGGTGCTGACAACAGCAAGTCAAGGGTTAAGATCCCCTTACCGGTCATCTTTTAAAAAGAAAATATATATATATGTATATATTTTATATGCTTTCCATAGTGTTTCATCACACAGTAAAATTTTTATTTTAGAACCATGAAAGGGAAGAAAATCAATATATGATTGAGAAAAAAAATCTAACTTCATCTATTATTTGGTTTTCTAGTTCCCCAAAATTATTTATTAAATTATCTAAACTATCCCCACTGATTTGTGATTCCAATGGTATTCAATTCTTACTTGTACCGAAGAAAGTTGACAGTGGTTGTTACCAACAGTCTGGTCCTGGTTCGGGGCAAGAATGAACGTACGTTTGTGGGGAGAATGGAAAGTGAGAATGAAGTAGAATAAAAGCAGAGGAGAGAGATTTCGGGAGCTTTGAGGGAGACAGTCTTCGTTTGTGATTTATTTTTATATAGGAAAATTCTAGAGTCAAACTGAAAAGAGAAAGTGTGCGAGAGGGTTGCCAAGTCAGGAAGTAAAGCGTCACCTGATTGAAAAAGGACTTATGATGAATGAGCTCAGGACAAAAATATTTGGGGGAGATAGTGAAGGGTGGGAGGTCGGTTACACTGAGTGCCTGCTTCTAGGGTGTAGCCGCTGAATGTTTTCAAGGATCTAACACACTGCTATTTTTAAATGACATGAACTGCTTTTTTGCTTACTCTAAACGTGGCATTTATTGATTAAAAGAAATTACAGAAAAATACGCGCTTCCACGTGTTGTCCATTCTGCCTGCCGGGCTCTGTTGCCTTCACGGCTCACGACAAAGGACATTCGCATCACCCGCACCCTCCGCTGAAGGGCGGCGGTGGACGTGGAAGGGCTGACACCCTCGACGTCGGCTGTGCTACAGGCACCGGTCTTCTCTAGACTGGACGTTCCCTCGGCTGGCTGGGAGGGACCCACAGAGGCGCGACAGGCGCACAGACGCTCCCGGACCGCCTCCTCAGAGCCCCGCCCCTCCAGGCCCCGCCCCCGACCCAGTCAGGCCCC
>NW_007726908.1:168913-189558 GCF_000696425.1 Galeopterus variegatus | reverse complement strand
GGGAGCGCCGGGATGAGGAATGGGCGGGCGGGGACTGCCGCTGGGTCAGGGACGGGGCGGCCGGGCTGCGCCTCAGAGTGGGACAGTCCTTCGGGAAGTCGGGACTTCGCTCCACCGTCTGCGGCTCAGCTTCCTTGGAGTCTGGCCCCGTCGGGCTGCATCCTTAGCCTGGACCTTTCGTTTCCTTACTCTCTTCCCCGTGGAGTCCCGCAGCAGCACAGCTTGGCTCGGCTCCGACCCGCGCGCACAAGAGATTATTACCCCTTTGCCGAGGCGACCGTCCTGGCCCGGCCCCAGTCCTGGGTGCGCACTTCCCGACGCCTCGCGGCTGCGCTCGAGCTCGGTCCCGGGAGGTCCCCCAGAGGGCGCTCGGGGTGGGCGTCCACCTTTCCCAGGCCAGGGACTGCGGGGACAAGGGGTGGCGCCCTTGGCGGTGAGAGCGCAGGTGCATGTTGAAATTTAAGGCAAATCTTGAGTGCACAGCCCGTGAGAGATCAGCGTCGCAGAAAAGGCAGAAGGCCTGGGCCTACCGGATTGGAGCGGGCAGGAACCTTGAAGACCCACTAAGGGGTCTGGACTGAAAGGCGGAGGCAGCCACGGAAGAGTCTTAAGAACAGGAGAAGCAAGATTAGGTTTATGTTGGGAATATAGCACACGTGGGGAAGCTTAGACCAAGGACATATGTAACTTCCCCAAGGTCCCCAGGAAGTCCGAAGTAAGGGAGGAAGTCAGTCCAGGACTTTGGGATAACAGAGCCCCGCTCTGCTCACCATCTATACCTTCACAGGCTGAAGGGCTGAGGACAGGGGAGGTGAGGGAGGTGTGGCTGAACCTGGAGAAGAGGGAGGACATCTGTCTGCACCTCTGAGTTGGGCAGGCCTGCTACCCCTTGGCCTTTCCTTGCTCCTCTGCACCCAGCCCAGGGCCAGGCTCCCACAGGTGCTCAGTGTGTGTTTGTCGAGCGACTGAATGTGTGGCAAGGAGGGGTGAATGGAGCCCTGGTTGGGCTGCAGGGCTGAGAGATGGGAGACCCCTCACCTTGAGGAGACATCCTAAAGGCAGCTGGGTATAGTGTCTGAGGCTCAGAAGAGAGGCTGGGCTGGGTAGCTGGAGAGGAAGCAGAGCAGAGGGTCCAGGAGTGGGCCCTGGGGGAAGGGTCCAAAGAGGAAGGGGCTTCCAGGGAGATGGGGAACATTCTGCAGGTGTAAGGAGAACCAGAAGAGGCCAGTGTCCTGGTGCTCCTGGGCAGAGCAGAGAGGGAAGTGGAGGAGTGAAAGGAGGGGAGGCCGTTCCCTGCAGCAAGTGCAAGTGACTCTTACCAAACCGGGCTCTGAAGGAGAGGAGAGAGGGTGTTAGCTGGAGGAGCCCATGGAGAGGAGAGAGTGTCCCAGGCTGGACCTGGGTGTGGCTAGCGGGGAGATGCCAGTGGAGACAGAGCCCATCTCTCCCTGAGCCCTGCACCTTGCTCCACCCACTGCTGGGCTGAGGAGGATCCCAGGAGCTCCCAGCCTGTTGGGGGATGCTACAGCAGGAGCGTAAACCCTTAAGTGCTGTCAAGCATCAGGGCAGCCAGAATGGGAGGCAGGTGAGAAGCCTGGGGACCCTGAAGTTGACCCCTCAAGGTGTGCTGTTGGTCATAGAACCAAACTCTTGCCCTGGCTCTGCCCCTAAGGTCTTTGCTGTGTGACCTGGACCCCTCCTTTCCCCTCTCTGCACCTCACTTTCCCCATGTGTAGCAGTGGGACAGGCTGGCAAACACTCAGGGTCTGTGTGTGGTTGGGCTGGACTTCAAAGCTCAGTGTCCTAGTCCAGTTCCACAGTCTTGCTCCAGCAGTGCCCAGGCTTCGTCTCTTGGGGCATAGTGTAGAGAGAGGCTGTCTGCACTTCTGGAGAGTGGGCAGCCAGCTCAAGGACATGCAGGGGAAGGAGGACACTGCTGGGCAGCTGGGTGGGCCTGGCTTGAGGACACTTGCCCTTGCCATGGTCTGAGTCACACATGGTCATCCCAGCTCTCTGCTCTCCCTGCTCCTCATTCCTGAACCAGTCCCAGGTGTGAGGTGGGGATGCAAGTCAGTGCAGGCAGGAGGGGGGGGGCCGGGCCCACCTTATCTCATGCCTGTGGACCTCTGGCCCCAGTTCAGCACTCTGAGGACTCAAACGCAGATGCTGCCCACTTGCCCACCATGCCTGAGGCACAGAGGCAGTGTGGCTGAAGTGGCCCTGCTACCTCGCAGAGCAAGTGCCCACATGGCCAGGCCCCAGACAGGTTGTGAGGTATAGCTAGTGGACTGTCTGGAGAATTCTCCGGTGTGCCATCCCCACCCTGACCCCAAGCAGTGGCACCCCTACTCAGGGAAGGAGATGGCAGTTCTGTGCAAGCCACAAGCCATGGTGCCTACTTAGGGTGGCCCAGGGAGGATTTGGACCCAGCCTGTCCTGTGGGGATTTCCTGAGTGCCAAACTGACAGGGACACAGACATGCCATCAGATGTTTGTAGCCCAGGGATGAAAATGCTCTGTAGCCCAGGGAAGAAAGCTGGCAGCGGGCCAGCCCGTGGCTCACTCGGGAAAGTGCGGTGCTGATAACACCAAGGCCACGGGTTTGGATCCCATATAGGGATGGCCGGTTGGCTCACTTGGAGAGCGTGGTGCTGACAACACCAAGTCAAGGGTTAAGATCCCCTTACTAGTCATCTTTAAAAAAAAAAAAAGAAAGAAAGCCGGTGGCTATGGGCTGCACAGGAAGGCAGTGTCGCTTCCAGGTAGGGGCTTCCTCGAGGGGTCTGTAGAACTCCAGGAAAGGGAATTCCAAGCAGGGCAAAGAACTCCTCATAGGCCCAGAGGCAGGAAGGTCCAGATGGTGTATAGGAACAAATGAGTGGTCAGATGAGGCTAGAGCCTAGGATGGGTGGATGGGAGGTGGGAGAGACGAAGGAGAGGGTGACAGGAGCCAGCAGCATACAAGCAGCAAGAAGGCTGTCGTCCAGGAGGGGCAGGAGTCAGGGGGTTGCAAGCGGATGAACCTAGGACATAGACCAGTGGTGGAAGCGGTCAGTGACCGGGAGTGGTGTGGAGAGCGGGAAGAGCACCAGGTCTCTGGTTTAAGCAATCGGGGTGGACCATGAGATTGTTTACCAGGTGGGGATGCCGGGAGGAGTGGAAGTGGGAAAGTATGGCCTCCAGGTGGAAGCATCCAACGGGACTTCCTGGGACCGTACTTGACACAACTTGCCCAGATAAGGAAGGAGGAAAGTTGGGAGGACTTGAGTGTGATAGGGCAGAAGGGAATCATGGAGCCCAGGAAAATTAAGTGGGGTCTTAGCCGTGAGGGGAAGTTCATCTCTGTGTCTAGCTTACACCCATCTTGCTGTCCTTTGGGTATCTTCCTCCATGGGGAAGGTTTTCTCTTCACCGGGGCCTCACCTGTGCCCCACGGTCCTCTGAGATGCCCCTTGGAGTGTGAAATAGCAGGGAGAGGGGTCTGGAGAGCCCCACACAATCCCTAGAGTGAGATGCTGCCAATGTGTCCTGCTGGAGCCAGGGATTCCTGAGTTTCGATCCGTGTCAGACACTGGCTTCCTCTGGGATCTCGGTTTTCCGGTCACGCCGAGGGGACAAGTCTGGGAGCAGGAAGGTGCGGCATTCATTGCTGGAGGAGGCTCAGAGTGCCTGCCCTGGCCAGGCTGGGAGGAGTAAACAGCAGGCACATCCCCCAGCCCTCAGCTTGGCGGCCCGTGCCATCCCCACCCCCGCAGCTAGACCTGGGCAGGCCCAGGTTCAGGTGGTGAGTGGGGGAGCCCCGCCACGTGGCCGGCGAGGTCAGCAGGGGTTCATGGGAAAGGACTTGTCGGCCACAGAAGAGGACATCCTGCCTGAGTTTCCCTCTTCCTGCAGCAGGAGCCAGTGGCCCCGATTTAGCAGCACTGGGGGGCCACCTCTGAGCCAGCTGGGCTGTCTGATAACACCTCTCATCCTGCCGGCCGGTGAGCAGAGCCCTGACCCCAGGGAGGCCACGGCAACTGCCTGGCACAGCTGGATGCATGGTGGCTGCTCTGCGCTGGGAGTTCAGCATCTGCTAGGGGCCCCTCCTCCCCATCTCCACCCCCAGGGGGTACTCAGTCAGACAGCACTCCCAGCCATCTGGGCCCCACCCAGCCTCACCACCACTCCCTGCTTCCCGCATCTTCCCGAAATTTACCTCCACACTGACTGGGAGGGACCTCTCTAAAACACGGATCTGAACCTTCAGTAGCCAACGTAAGCACCAGCTTCTTAGGCCAGTGGTGCAGGCCCTTTCTGCTAGAGTCCAAGGGAATCCCTAGCCCTATATCCACCCATCCATGACATTTCCCCTGCGCCAGATATGCCCTTGGGGAGGCTGCTGAGAAATCCAGGCAGAAGGTAGTGTTGCTGCAAGTGGGAAGGGTCTACCACACAGTTGGGGGCTTCATTCCCACTTGTGTGCCCCTGGGAGCATGAAATCCAGGCTTTCAGGTGGGTTTAGGGGAAGCCCTTACCCTCACCCAATGCAAAGCACTATCCTCAAAGCAACCCTAAATTCTACCAAATGGAGATTCATTTTCTTTAAGCAGCATGCACACATACACACACACATACACTTGAGTGTCTAGCAGTGAGCCACACCTGTGTAAAATGGTTAATCAAATTGCTTCACACCAGGGTGTGTGCAGGTTTTAACCTTGTGGCACAGGCCTTGTGCCCATTTTAGAGGTTAGGAAAGTAAGGCCAGAGGAGTGAAATGGCTTATTTCAGGAAGGTAACAAGTGTCTAGTATCTGGTCTCAGATGGCATAGGGCCAATGAGATAAGACCAGGCAGGCATGCAGATGGTTGTGCACATTCCTCAGGGAAAGCCCTAGAGAGGTGGGCAGGTGGGGCACTAAATTTCTGACCACATCATGGACATTTTACCTCAATGTCCCAGAGACCTTTCAAAAGTAGCATGCCCAAGTAGTCACATCATCTTTCCCCAGGTCTGCCCCTCGCCCGATGTGCCCGCCTCAGTGCATGGCATCTCTACCTTCCCGGGTGCTACCCGTGCCTCCCTTCCCTCCCTCACCTCCACACCTGCCCACACATCATGTGTTGTCCTTTTTGTCCCTCGGATTCTCAAAACCAGTCATGGGTCAAGCACCAGCCACGTCCAGTGTTGGGAATGTCACAATGAAAAGACAAATGAAAGCCCTTGTCCTTCAACTAAGGAATTGTCAAATGTAATAAGCCGACTGCTACACGGAGCTACAGAAAAGTGCAGGAGTTGGAGGGGGACCTCAGTGTGTGACTCGGGGAAGGTAGCACTGGGGCCGAGACATCAAAGTGGGGGAAGGCCTGTTCCAGATAGAAGGCACATGGAGGGCAGAATCTCCAGGGCTGGAGCGGGTACTTGGTGACAAGGAAGCCAATGAGGCACTCAGATTCCGCCCACAAGCAGCAGGAGGCAGGGAATAATTTTGGGCAGGAGAGGGACTTGTGTTCTAGAAAGATAATCTGAGCACCAAGTAAGGACAGGACCAGTGGGAAGGCACTAGTGGGGCAATCCAGGGGAGGTGCATTGAAGTTGGCCAGACAGTGGGTGGAGAGGAGAGAGAATGGAGAGGGGGCAGCCCTGGAATGTCCGGGAGGGCTTCTCTGGCTGGAAGACATCCACTGCAAGGTGTCTGAACACTGTGAGTGCAAAATGCTTTGTCACCATGACAACGAGAAGGTAGTGGCAGGGGCCTGGCACGCCCGACCACCTTACCCTTGAGATCTTCCTCCCGAGACAGCAAGCTCCTTTTCAGTCTGCAAAGCCCATTTCCCTTCTGAGAATGAACGTGACCTAGTGAGCAGTTGGCTGTGGGGATGAGTGAGGTCAAGAATGCCTGAAGGGGTGACCGTCACCCAGACAACCAACCAGGGGGAGGGAGAGCAGTGTTTCTGGGGTTCAGGGAAGAAAGATGATTCCATCCACTAAAGGCCTCCACGTTTCGTAAACTACAGAAATGCAAACAATGCAGACAGCTAGAGTAAACAGTAGCTCCCCATGATCTTGTCCCCCAAAGGTAATTTCTTACTAGTGGTGGAATTGGGGGCAGGTTGACCTCTCCGTGCGCTCAGTTTTCTCTTCTGTACAATGGCGATACCAGTCCCGCCCTCAGGGGAAGTGTTAAAGGAATGTCGTATCTGCAAGTGCGGAGGGCTGTGCTGGCACATGGAAAGTGCTAAATGAGCATTCGCTCTTATTGTTATAACAGGATGTATCAATATAAGCAGAATTTGAGGGTCAAAGTCATGCACATTTTTTTGTTATTGCCGTGTGAGTGCCTGTTCTCCACATCCTTGCCAACACTGGGAATTATCATACTGTTCTAATACTTGCTCATCTGGCGGGGGGACAGTTCTATGCTCCGTGGCTCCAGTCACCCTCCCCAGTGTCGGGTGTGGTCTGGGTTTGAGGGCTCAGGTCCACTAGGACTGGAACACAGGGGCGCTGTCAGGGAGGAAGGGGGAACACAGAGTGGATCCGAAGCCCCCAGGTGCACAGCTGTCTGGAGGAGAGAGCACAACCTTTGAGCAGGATGGGCCTGACGCTGTGACTTCCCCTGGGCCTTTTTCAGTGTCCTCATTGCCCCACACCATGCTCCAACTGTTCCGTCTACCTGATGGGCCACGGTCACCCATACTTTGACCTTTGCACAGGTCCCTCTGCCCTGGGTGCCCTACTCCTACTCCTACTCCTGGGCTGGCAAGCTCCTACTCAATCTACAAAGCCCATTTCAGCTCACATGAACAACCCCCCACCAGCCCAGGGTGGCCATGAGAGGCCACACTCTGCCAGAATGTGGAGGGGTCCCTTGAGTTCACAGACAATGCCAAGGTCGTCCTTCTGTTGGCCATGCTGAACTTGGGGACGGAGCCATAGGATGAGACATCAAGCCCCAGGAGCCACTGAATGACACAAATCTTCCCTGTGCTGTGAGTCAGGGCTGGGGTGGTGGGCAGTGTTCTCAGCCTTGGGCATCAAGGAGGGCTGCATAGGCCTTAGAGCAGGAGCAGCAGTTTGCCAGGCAGGGGAAGACGGAACCTGGGTAGGGAGGTGGGTGACAGCCTGGTGTGCTCAATGGGTAGACGCTAATGTGGCAGGAGCACTGAGAGGTGATGCTGGCCAGAAGGGCGGGGGCCTGTTGGGACAAGCATCATCCTGGAGGGCAGGCCAAGGGCATGCACAGTTCCAGATGGCCATGCAGAACCAGTGAAGGTGTTCTCAGGCTGTGAAGGCTCTGGGCTGAGGGACAGGTTGGAGGCCAGGAAGGAGGCCCATGGGGAGCAGAGAGGTCAGGGCTCAGCGTGGCGGTGGGAGAGGGGGGATAGAGAGATGGGAGGGAAAGGGTGGGGAGAGCTGCAAAGATGCGCCAGTTTACCCCTCACCTCTCGTGCCAGCCCCCCTCGCCCCTCTACACCAGAACCTGGGCCTGGCCATTCCCTGCTGACTCAGTGATCAACAGAGGCAGCTCCCCAGAAACCACCCAGGCCAGCCCTCATCCCCCTGTACCACAAAGAGGACCAGGACCCTGTCACAGTGGGATATGGCTCTAAATCCTGCCCAGGTGGGCCCGGAGAGGATTTGCTGAGAAATCATGAATTCCGTACAAAACAAGGAACAAAGGACAAGCAGGTTTGGAGCCCAGGGAGGTGACAGCGTCTTCTCCATGAATGTGCCCCAGGGCCATACAGGGACATCCAGGGGATGGAGTAAGCTTCCCCCTCTCTTAGCAGTTCTCCTGCATTCAGTTAGGTTTTTCCTCAGTTTCTCAGGAAAATTCCTTTTGGAAAATGGCATTAGTGGTTTAAAGGGCTTTGCCTGCAGCCAGCTGTGGCATGGAGCCCGATAGAGGGCCAGGTCTCAGAAGCAGGGGTGTGGTGGGGACAGCCGGGGCTCAGGGACCCAGGCCACCAGGACATTCCTGCCTGTGGGGGGCTTCTGGGGCTTCAGGCTGGGGGGTCTGAGAGCAGGGTCCAGGCTCTGGTGTCAGCACTTCTGCCCTCTGCCTTGGGAAAGTAGCATGGCCCCCCGACAGAGACAGGCCTGGGCTCAGCCAGACCTGGGCTCCTGCACAATCACTGGGCCACCTGCTGCTGTGTGGCCTTGAAGCCTCAGTTTCCTCATTTATTGACTGGACTCATGATCCTCCCTCCCTCCCTCCCAGGCTGTTGTGAGGATCAAATAAGGCAGTGACAGCCAGGCCAGCTGCCCACTGCCCGGCCTGTGGACAGCAACTAACCTACAGGACTTCCCTCCCCACCCCTCCCATCCCTCGCCGAAGGGTGCTGGCACTGCCCCAGGGGAGTCTGCAAGACCCCCATGTGCTGCTCCAACAGTCCACCTTGCCAGTGGCTGACACCATTATCTCCATGCCCCAAGGCCGGAGGGTGTCTGGGGCTGCTGACAGCACAGAAGAGGAGGTGTGCACTCTGGCCTCGCTGACCTCGGCCCAGCGCCTGCCCCAAGCGCTGTGCTGCAGGCTGGGGGGCCAGGGCCATGCCGGCCAGGGGAAGGAAAAAGCCAGTTCCTGGACCAGGAACAGGAAGGCAGGGGGAGCGCAGCAGAGGCCAGAATGACAGCGCTTCCTGCTGCGGGAAGGGAAGGACAGCAGAGACAGACAACAGCCGGGCAGGAAGGATGCACCTTCTTCAGGGCTGCAGGTGGGGGCTGGGCAGTCATGCAACCTGTGGACGTGGCAGCCTTCAGTCCCGAATCTGCCCAACTGCTGAGCAGTCTGGGATTCACACAGTCACTAGGGAGGCTCTCCTTTTTTAAAAAATAGAAGCATCTTTTCAAAAGGAACGAAAGGATCTGACACAGTTCCAACCCAAAGGAAGACCCAGCGGTTCCATCCATTCATCCATCCATCCATCCATCCATCTATCCGTTTATCCATCCTTCCATTCATCCATTCACCCACCCATCCATCCATCCATTTATCTATCCTTCCACCCATCTGCCAATCCATCCAACTATTCTTCCGTCCATCCAGCCATTCATCCATCCATCCATCCATCCATCCATCTATCCGTTTATCCATCCTTCCATTCATCCATTCACCCACCCATCCATCCATCCTTCCATCCACCCACCCATTTATTTATTCAACAAGTATTTATTGAGTCTTAACTCCCAGGTGCTGAGCTGGGCATGAAGTGGGAACTATCTTGGTCCTCGCCCCATTGAAACTTTTGGATAAACATTCATACATACATACATAAAAATAATTACAGATGGGACAAGAAGAATGAAGTAAGAAACCAGGAGGCCAAGATGCAGCATAAAGGAGGACTAGGTTTTGTAAGGGATGAGATGGTCATGTCTAGGCTGAGGCCTGAAGGTGAGAAGCAGCCATGCAGAACATAGGAAAGAAGCATATCAGGAAGAGAGGTGTCTGCAAAGGCCCAGGGTAGGAAGGAGATGTGTCTGGCATGTTGCAGAACAGTCTGGAGGCTGTGGTGGCCGAAGAATGTGAACAAGAGGTGAGAGTGGACCGAGAGGGTGTGGAGAGATGGGCAGGGGCTGGGGCTGGGCCTGGTTTAGGAGTCTGTATTTTCCTGGAAGTGCAGTGGGAAGTCATTGATGGGATTTAAGCATGAGCGTGACATGGCCTCTTTGTGTTTTTAAAATGTCAGTAACAACTGCAAGGATGAGGCCTGGAGGAGGGCAGATGCGGGTCCAAGAGACTACTTTGGGGCATGTGCAGCTGTGCAGGCCCCCAGCAGGAGAACAGGCTGCCTCTGAGATGCATCCACCTGGCAGGTTTTGATCTTGGATGGACGGGCTGGGGAGAGAAGCAGCCGTCCACAGCCACTCCCATCTGGGGAGATAGGAGCTGTCAAGAGAGGAGCTTTTGGCAGGGCTGGAGGAGATGTGAGTCTGGAGTCTAGCATTGGAAATAGAGAACTTGGGGTGTCTGTGGGGTGTCCAAGTCCAGTGGGCAGGTGGATACTTCAGGCTGAAGTTGGTAGGAGTGCTCTGGGCGGGAGACAGAGACTTTGGAGGCATATGAACCCTTACTAGAGAGAACGGTGGAGGAGAGAGAGAGGAGCAGCAGCATTTAGTGTTGGGCAGAGGGAAAGGAGGAAGATGGGGGTGAGAGGCAAGGACAGCTGTGCTCCCAGCCCTGGAGTGCCCACGGGGTCTACAGTGTGCAGATCGTGGGAGGCCTGGCCAGTCCTGACTGCATGAAGTGGGGCTGCACCCCAGTGGGTGAACAAGTGTATACGGGGAGGAGGGCAGTGAGTGGCGCTTTGCCTATGAAGGCAGATGGGAAAAGAGGCAGGGGCTGGAAGCGGGACCAAGGAATTGTTTTGTTTTGTCTCAAAGATGGGAGATGATTCCACAGGGAAAGATTGGTGATCAGAAGAGATAGAAATTATCTGCAGGAATCAGGTCTGGGTGGCTTGGGATCCTGGGCACAATGGAGGGCTGGATCAGAAGGCTTCTAAGGTGGGTGCGGAGTTTGGATGTGGGAAGATGAGGTGTCTCCGTCTGAGGGCCTTGCTTTGTGAGTGCTGAGAGAGAGGGCTGAGGAGTGCTCTGCACAGCGTTCATGAGGGCCCATGGAAGGTCTGCAGACAGGAGACTAACAGAACACAGCCAGTGGGGGGCTTTGTGCTGTAGTGTTGAGCTGCTTGGGACGTGGTGGTGGTGCAGGGTTGGAATAGAGGGCAAGGGAGCAGCAGAGCGATGGGCCATGGACTCCCCTGCACCAGGACAGGGCAGCAGCAGGGGGACGTTGATGGATGGGGAGGAAGCAGCGGGGACTTTCGATGAGGCTGAAGGATTTAGCAGTGGTGGAACAAGAACATCTGAGCAAGGGGAGGAGGAGGGGAAGAGAGAAACGCAAGAAGACAGGCACTGAGTGATGGTGCAGCTTCTGGTGATGACCAGGTCCAGGGCGTGCTCACAGAAGTGAGTGGCTGATGGGGAGAGGAGGGGAGCCCAGCCTCAAAGGCTAGGGGGCTGGTGAGTCATCTGGGTGGATGTTGAAGTCATGGAGAATGGCAGGAGTTGAGGTGGGCAGGGGAGTGGGGAGCCAGGAGCTATGATCAGCAGAGAATGAGAGGAAGTGACCAGGAGACCAGCTGATGCCATCAAAGAGTTTGAGCCTTGGGCCAAGCCCGTGGTGCACTCGGGAGAGTGCGGTGCTGGGAGCGCAGCAGCGCTCCCGCCACGGGTTCGGATCCTACATAGGGATGACCTGTGCGCTCACAATGCTCACTGGCTGAGCACGGTGCGGCCGGTCTCAAAAAGGACAAAAAAAAAGAAAACAGTTTGAGCCTCAAGGGGGTTACTGTAGGGAGGGGAGGTGGCCACAAGGAGTTCTTCCCTCAGGAATGTGGGGTTCCAGTGACCTCCCAGGAACAGTGGTGTCCTCTCAAAGCCAAGTTTCAGATAAAGTAAGAGAGAACATTCAGAGGAGACATTGAGGTCTGCAGACAAGTTTGCCGATCACGCAGGGCCTAGAGGAAGGATAGTGAAAGGAGAGGGATAGTGGGGTAAGTCAGGGCATGTGGTGACAAAGGAGAGCTTGCACAGTTGGGTAAAAGGGGTTGGCAAGAACAACGTCTAGTTCTGTTTAGCACAATGATTCAGATGCCTCTTTTAGTGGTATGCTGCCTCTAGTGAGGAAGCTCCTACGGGCTGCATTGCCCCATCCACCCACCCACCCACTCACCCATCCATCCATCTATCCATCCACCCATCTACCCACCCACCCACTTGTTCAGTTGATGACCCGTCATTCGGCTATCCTTTTTCCATTCATCATCCATGCCCTGAATCTTTGTTGCACATCTCCTCTGTTCTGTGCTCAGGAAGATGAATAAAATACAGCCTCTGTTCAGGAGTGACCAGAAAACCACGATGCAGTCTGATAAGCATTCTAACAGCTAGAGCCCGGAGGAGGACGAGGTCGTTGCTGCCTGAGTAACAGTGACTGCTCCACAGGGAAGGGACATGTGAACTAGACCCCAAAGAGGGGGTTCCGTGGAAGGGAAAGGAGTAGGGATGTTCCAGGCAAAGGGACAAGTAAAACAAAGGCTTCAAGTTATGGGAACACCTGGCACTTTGGGACAACGGTGACATGCCCGTCCGAAGTTGAAGCTGGAGAGACAGGGAGCAGTCAGAAGGTGGAAGCCCTGCGTGCCCTGCTTTATCTTGGAAGCAGAAGGGAGCCACCAAAGGAAGGTGGCCTGACAACCGCCACAGCTCCATAGCTGGCGGTTGGCAGGGGTGTGCCTTGGGTGTGCACTCCAGAGTACGGGAGGCACGCGCCCCCCAGGACCCCAGTGCAACACCCCAGACCTCACTGTGGGGCTGTTCCGTCTACAACAGCAACGTAGGCATGGGGCTGGGGCAGGTGGGTGCTGGCCACGCAGCTTTCCTCTTCTGCCCACACACCAGCCTCGGGCCTGATCTCAACTGGGTCCCTCAGGAACGCACAGTTCTTTCAGCCCCACAAGTCCAGACCCACACTCATCGTCTCCCCAGCTGTCTGCCAGGCATTGGCCTTGTTTGCTTTTCACTGCCACTTCTTCGTCAAAGCCCAGCTCAAAGGTGCTGTCCCAGGGATTCCTTCCCGGCCCTTCACTGCCCTCAGGGGAGCCTCCTCTCTGTGGAGCTCCTCCAGCCCCTGACCCTCTCCCCAGCAGCCTCGGGGCTGCAGGATAGCGGGGTGCTGAGTGCCAAGGCCTTGCTGATGTGCACAAGAGAGCTGGATACCTGCCTCAGGTGAGGAGGCTGAAGAACCCAGGGTCACCTCTCACCTCAGGGCCCAGAGCAGGGCCAAGGGACAGGCAGCTGGCCTGTGTGCAAGGAGGAGGCCGCTGGGTTCAGAAGCAAGGACTTTGCAGCAGTCACAGTAGCCATCCAGGTGAGGGGCTGACTTCTGAGGGCAACAGCACAGTCTGGCTGAAGGACCTCAGTTTCCCTGTCTATACAAAGGGACTAGAAGCTTGTAAGAGCCTTCTAGCTCTGACCCATGGTACAGTGATGCCTAGAAGGGGTTGGCCAGGAAGGAGGGAGGAATAGAAAAGGGAGAGGCCAGTGGGCGATGACTGCTGTCTGTGTCATCCGCGTGATGCTGAAATGAGAGTTTTGCGTGTGGAGCATGCCATCCTGGTGCTGCTTCCTAGGGTGACTTGGGGTCAGGGTGGTATAGATCCAACTATGGTGGGGGGCCCCCACCTCCATTAGCTGCAGGTCGGGGCTCCGGAACCTCAGGGAGCTGGGCTGGGGAGAGTAGAGGAGCCAGACTTCTGCTCCCTCAAACCCTGCAGGCCTTTGGGACTGGAAGGGCTGCAGGTTAGAGAGTGGGCCATGCCCCCCCAGGAGGACAGGGACTTGCAGGGAGGGACAGGACGCAGTGTTGGGCTTCTGGCCACACAGTCCTCCCTTCCTGTTGTCTCAGGATGATCCTGGCAGGATGCATCTGCCAAAGTTCCAGACCCAGACCTCCCCTGAGGCCTGCTCCTACCCCCACCGGGATCCCAACACACACACACATGCATGCACATGCTAACATGTCAGGGATGCACAAACATACATGCTTGCACACACAAATCCACACATGCCACTCAGACATAGACCCACATAGACTCACGCACAAATGCACACAGACTCATACACCTAGGCTCACAGATACAGACAGACACAGACCCACACCTGTCAACACGCACATGCACACATACACACACTTGCATGCACGCACACGCACGCACCCCCATCCCTCTGGGAAGAGGGTGGTGGCAGCAGGCTGGGGTCCTACAGGGCAGAGGGTCCCAGCCCCAATCAGCCTACAGTCATTTAGGGCCAAGGATGGGTTTTCGACTGGGGAGGCAGGTTTACTTACGTACCTAAGGAAGAGCCCTGTGGGAAGAACGAGGGTGCAGGGAGGCCAGGCAGAGAGAGCCCAGAAGAGGCTGGGGCAGCCAGTGGGGCCTGTGGGGGTGGAGAGAAGCTTATGGAGCTGAAGGACGCTTGCAAGGTAGACTCCACAGACCTGAGAGAGGGCAAGGTCACAGGCAGAGAGCAGGCTGGGAGGCCAGGCCTGAGTGTGTCTGGGGAGGGCCTGGGATGTGCAGGACCCCCTCCAGCAAGTATAGGTCTGGAGTTTAGGAGGGTGGGGGCCTTTAGGCAGAGCTTTGGGGGTCACAGTGCCAATGGGCAATGAGCCTGTGGTCTTCCCCTTCATGCCAGCAGTTCAGCTCATTCAGGGCCAGAGGTCAGAGTTCAGTCCCGGCTGCAATCAGGGCTCACTTGGGGCAGGGCTCTGTCAGGGATAGGTGGCCCAGGGGCAGAGGCAGGAGTCAGCCTGTGGTGGAAGTTACCAGTTGTCTTGGAGCCTTTGGGTTGGTGCTGCTCAGGACACTCATGGTGAGATCAAGCCGTGCCATGCCAGCTGAGAGCCTGACTGCCCTGCCCTGGGCCAGGGTCTGCTCCCAGAGGCAGAGAAGGCCTGACAGCACCTGATCAACGTGGTCCTGTGAACGTTCGGCCTCACTAACCCTGTCTCCCACCTCAGGTCTGGCCAGCAGCTACTCCATGACTCCCCCAACCCTGAACATCACAGAGGAGGCATATGTCATTGATACCCGTGACAGCCTGTCCATCTCCTGCAGGTACTGGGCCCCTCCCACATGGCAGGCCAAGAAGGCTACAGAAAGCTGAGGAGGCAGGGGGTGGTCGCTGAGGACCCCAAAGGCAGTCCCTTCTCAGAGGAGTGGCCTCAAGACTGAGTGGGGCTCCCAGGGTATGGGTGCCTGGAGGCCCTGCAGATGTAGGCACCCTGCACTCACTTGACCTCACCCACACCTACCCCTCGTCATTTTACATGGAACACGGATCACCCTGCACCCTGCCCTCTCACCCCACACTGACCCCAGGTCACCCACACTTACTCACATTCACCTCCAGGTCACCCTGCAAGGATCTCCGGTCACCTGCACCCACTCCCAGCCACCCTTCACTAGCCCCAAGCCCACCCACTCAGGCCCCAGAGATGGTATGCTCTCTGCAACCCAGCTATGATCTCTGCTGGCCAGCATCCCCCAGAGCCAGGCAGAGGCCCCACGGGTACTCAAGGAGTGCCCTGCCCTGATCTGCATCTATGGTGTGTGCCCTAACCCTGGGCTATCCTGTCCCTCAGTGAGACAAGCGATGGGTAAGGCTCAGACTTGAGGGAGGCTTCTCAGGGACTGTCCCCTTGGGCTGCAGCTGGGGCCCCTCCTGACTCTTGCATCCTCTGCCAGGGGGCAGCACCCCCTTGAGTGGGCCTGGCCAGGGGCCCAGGAGGTACCAGCCACAGGGGAGAAGGATGGTGAGGACACAGGGGTTGTGCGAGACTGCGAGGGCACAGACGCCAGGCCCTACTGCAAGGTGCTGCTGCTGCACGAGGCTTATGCCAACAACACAGGCAACTACCGCTGCTACTACAAGTACATCAAGGCCCGCATCGAGGGCACCACAGCCGCCAGCACCTACGTGTTCGTGAGAGGTGCGGCTGCTGGGGCAATTGGGGCAGGCCAGGCCCGGGCAGGGTCCTAGAGGGGGCAGCTTGCACCTGCACTCCCACCCCCAGCCTGCTGTTGTTGGGCTGGCAGGAGAAGAGAAGGGGTCCTCACCCCATTCTAGAGGAACAGCACCACCCAGCCCCATGGGGCTGCCCGCCACCCCCACCTGAGGCAGAGACTCCCTGAGTCCCAGTTCCCCCCTGCAATGCTTGCCCCCTCTCCTCAGACTTCGAGCAGCCATTCATCAACAAGCCTGACACACTCCTAGTCAACAGGAAGGACTCTATGTGGGTGCCCTGCTTGGTGTCCATCCCTGGCCTCAATGTCACACTGCGCTCGGTATGACCCCCACCCCCAACCCTAGAATCCGGCCCTCCTGTCCCATCCCTGGGTCTGACTGGGAGAAAGGTGGCATCCAGGCACTGATGGTCATCATATTCCCACAGCAAAGCTTGGTGCTGTGGCCCGACGGGCAGGAGGTGGTGTGGGATGACCAGCGGGGCATGCGGGTGCCCACGCCGCTGCTGCGTGATGCCCTGTACCTGCAGTGCGAGACCACCTGGGGCGGCCAGGACTTCCTTTCCAACCCCTTCGTTGTGCACATCACAGGTAGGAACCATCCCTGGCCCCTCTCTCAGTAACCACTCCCTGTGTGCCAGGAGGAGGACAGGGAACACCCCCCTCCCCAATTCCCAATGATGGTGCTGTTAGTGCAGTGGCTGGTCTCAGTGGGCGTCCTGTGCCCTGCACTCTGTGTGCAGTGTGTCCCTGTGTGCATTGTCCTGTGAGGGGCATGAGATTCACTGTGCATTTCTCACCAGGCAATGAGCTCTATGACATCCAGCTGTTCCCCAAGAAGTCACTGGAGCTGTTGGTTGGGGAGAAGCTGGTCCTGAACTGCACTGTGTGGGCCGAGTTCAACTCAGGAGTCACCTTCAACTGGGACTATCCAGGGAAGCAGGTGAGATCAGCAGCCCCACCAGTGTACCTTTGTCTTGCCATACCTGCCCTGTCCCCAGCAGCCCCTCTCACTGCCCACAACTACCTGTGCCCAGCACAGACCCAGCCCTGCCCCAGGAGCCCTAGTGTGATGGAGAAATTTTCCACCCCAAGGAATACTCTGGGTCTGGGTCCAAGGCTTCCAGAGCCACCACTGGCTGAGCTGGGGTGTGTGCCTTCCTTCAGTGGGTCAGTTCTACCAGAGCCCACCTGCTGACCCTGGGCTTCCCCTGGGTGCGGGCAGGCAGAGCGGGGTAAGTGGGTGCCCGAGCGGCGCTCCCAGCAGACTCACACAGAGCTCTCCAGCATCCTGACCATCCACAACGTCAGCCAGCAAGACCTGGGCCCATACGAGTGTGAGGCCAACAATGGTGTCCAGCGATTCCAGGAGAGCACCGAGGTCATTGTGCACGGTATGGCCTAGGGTCAGGGTCATTGTGCCCAGCATGGCCTGGGGTGGGTCAGGCATCATCAAGCCTGGGGAGCAGGGGTCCTTGTGCAGTGTGGGTGCGGGGTCAGAGATCATGGTGCACCTGAGCAGTAGGGAGTCCAGCCAGCTGGAAGAGAGGTCCATGAGCAGAAGGCCTGCCCAGCTCCTGCACCCTGGATGGCATGGCGAGCCCCAGTCTGCAGGCATCTGGCTGCTGGGGCTGCAGAGGCCATGGCTGGGAATCCCTGATCAGTGATGGGTCAGCCCTGGATTTACACTGATGCCTCTCATCTGGCAGAAAAGCCCTTCATCAGTGTCGAGTGGCTCAAGGGACCCGTCCTAGAGGCCACAGCAGGAGATGAACTGGTGAAGCTGCCCGTGAAGCTGGCAGCCTACCCACCGCCGGAGTTCCAATGGTAACAGCCCAGGCCCTCCTCCCCTTGCAATCCTGCCAGACCCAGCTCCAGGATGGACCAGGGGGCCAGAAGGGCAGTGTCCTTCCCCATCAGGACCTGCACCCTGAGGCCTGGGTGCACTCTCGCTGAGGAGACCCCCTAAGCGGCATGCACATAATGTAATATTTCAGCTAGAAGGAAGGCTGGCCTAAATCTCGGCCAAACCGTGAAAGGTTCAAATAGCAGCCTTCTGTTATGGTGGGGGTGGTGGGCACAGCGTGGGGCTTTATCTGACTGCTTCCTGCATCCCCACAACATCTCTGAGGCCCTGCCAGGTCTGAGTAAACTCCAGGGCCTGCCCCACAGCCAGGGTTTCAGATTCCCTAGGCCTCTTTCCAACTAGGTTGCCTCTCCCAGGAACCTCCTATCCAGAAATTTGGCGATGCCACAGGGGTTTGACAAATTGTTATGGAGCCCAGCCCTGGCCTGGTTTCTGAGCTGAGAGGGTGAGGCTTCCCCTGCAGAGTATGCCAGGTGTCAGTGAGGGGACCTTCCCCTGCAGAGTATGCCAGGTGTCAGTGGTGGCTCCACCTTCACCCAGTGCTCCCTGCAGAGGGAGAACACAGCACCTCCCTCCATGTACCCCTGGGCCATCTGGGCCATTCATGTGGCCCCACCATGGTAGGTTACACTCTGGCCTGAGCCCCAGTTCTACAGTTGAAACAATAGAAGCTGAAAAAGGGGAAGAGAATTCCTATTTGAGCCCCAAGCCTCCTGGGGGCAGGGAATCCCTGCTCTGTCCTTTCCCATCTAACCAGAGGAGGCTCACCCTTCCCAGCCTGGAGCCCCTCTCTCCTTACAAGGTGACTTTTTCCGGTGCTGGACAAGGCGAAGCCTCGGGTGTCCTCAGGCACAATCTCGCTGCACTGGCCACAGGCTGGAAGCAGGCTTCTCCTGGGAGAGCCCAAGGGTGTCCTTGGCCTGGGCCTGGTGTGACCCTCCCTCTGAGGTCACAGGTTTTGGGGTCCATCGGGGCACCTTGCCCAGTACCAGGGCCCGTGGGGCAGGGTCCTGAGGGCACTGGTGCGGCCTGGAGCCTCACTCACAGTGTGGCTCCTGGAGACCCCCAGGAGCTCATGCCTTGCCCTCCAAGGCTGGCAGGACTGAGCCTGCTCTAGGCAGCTGGCCAGCTCTGCTGCAGCCAAGGTCCAGCCTGATTCTCAGGCAGCTGGCTGCCTCTCAGCACTATGTTCCCACCAGATCTGCCCCTCCTCTTCTCTCTTGGCCAACACCTGCCCCCAAGGAGTACTCAGCTGGCCTACTATCCACCTGAGACAGCCACCCCAGGGCACTAGTGGTCAGCACAGCCCCACAGGTGCCCAATCTTCGTGTGGCATCATCATGTGAGGACTGTGAGTCAGTGAGTGGATGGAAGTTCTGTGGATAGACAGACAGACAAACATACTGGTCCTCGGCTCTTGAAGCACCCACAGCATGACCAGCATGGCGCTGATACCACCACAGTTAGACCTCACACCTCCTGCAAGGTGCATTTCATTTCCCCAGTTTTCAGATGAGGACACTGAGGCTTGGGGTGGCGAAGGGGTTTGCTAGGGTCACAGGTCTGTCAAGTAGCAGACTCAGGATTCTAGCCCTCTGCATGGGGCCAGGAAGACAGTATGGGCTTGGTTCTGCCCCTGCTCTGCCTCCCCCTGTGACCCCAGCCCAGCCACATCCCTCTCTGAGTCCCTGCTGTGGTGTCACAGTTGACAGCGGTGCCCCCGCATCCCCCTCACTATTGGTCTCTGCCTGAGGGATGTGCCTCTGTCAGGCCACACTGCGGCATCCCTTTGGCTTAGCACACCCTTCCCGGCAGCAGGGAGGCTGGGGGGACACTGGCATCTGCCTGAGGAAGGACTGTTATGGGAGCTCAGTCCCATGAGCTGTATGCCCAGACCTGTGAAGCGAGGAGGGAGCCATGCAGATTCCCATCTACAGGACTGATCATCCAGGCAGAGAGTGCCAGAGAGGGGGGCAGAGAGTGCCAGGCCCGAGGAAGGGGGAACAGCAAGAAGGTAACAGGTCTGGAGAGCTCAAGGAAGGGCAGAGCCAAGTGTCAGAGAGTGAGCCCCACGTGGTCAGGAGCTGGACGGCACCTGCACTGCTTCACAGGCCTGTGAGAAAGAGGACAGGCCCACTGAGGCACTGCAGCTGTCTCAGAAGCCCAAGCCCCGCTGGGGTGGAGACTAAGAAGGTGGGCAGGACCTTCCTGGGCTGGGCCGGGTGAGCCTGGCTGTGGAAGACTGGCCACAGCCACAAGCAGGGTGGAGGCAAAGCAGGTGCCCCAAGCAGTAACATGGTCTCCTCACTGCCTGTGGGAAGAACTCGGAGGTGCTGCCACAGACATCAGCCTGACAGGGTTGTAAGAGCTGGCAGATGGGGCCTGGAGACATCTCCAGAGCCTTTGGGCCATCTGCTCCCCAGACCACAGTCTGCTGCTCCCCCTTCCCAGTCTGGTCCAGGAGGCCCGTTAGGACATAGTACCGGCCTCTCTTCCCGCCTCCCAACATATATTCTGGTTGGAGGGAATGGGAGCGCCAGGACAGGGTCTACATGGCCCCTGAACTCCCTTCCCGGACCAGGTACAAGGACAGCAAGGCAGTGTCTGGGCGCCACAGTCCACACGCCCTCGTGCTCAAAGATGTGACGGAGGCCAGTGCAGGCACCTACACCCTGGCCCTGTGGAACTCCGCGGCCGGACTAAGGCGCAACGTCAGCCTGGAGCTGGTGGTGAACGGTAGGGGATGGGAGAATGGGTGGGATGGAAGAGGGGTCAGATGGGCATGGCATTTGGGGTTCGGCTGACCAGTGGTCTGCCCCTGCCCCCAGTGCCCCCCCACATCCACGAGAAGGAGGCTTCCTCCCCCAGCATCTACTCCCGCCACAGTCACCAGGCCCTCACCTGCACGGCCTATGGGGTGCCCCCGCCTCTCCGTGTTCAGTGGCACTGGCGGCCCTGGACGCCCTGCAAGACCTTTGCCCAGCGCAGCCTGTGAGTGTTGCTCCTCTACTCCACAGCCCCATCCCCACCTTCACCTTTGATGGATCCACTCCCAGTCCCACTGGCCACCTGGGCCTCACCAGTACCCCTCCCGGATCCCTGCTCTAAATTAGAACCCTCTAACCATTTCACCTGTAGCCAGTCTCTGGCCTCACCTTGCCTGAGCAAGGCTCAGACCCTTTCCCCCCCTCCCACCCGAC
>NW_007726908.1:135464-168752 GCF_000696425.1 Galeopterus variegatus | reverse complement strand
CCTCCCACCCGACCCCCACCTCCGCCCCTTGAATGCAAAGCCTCCCGGACACCTAATTGTATCATCTGGAGGGGACCAAAGGAGGTGCCTCAGGGCACCCCCCGCTGAGGTGGCGGACCTGGGTGGTGCTTGCACAGCTCAGCTCATCTGCACAGCACTCACGGTCACCCCTGAGAGATGAGGCAGAAGGGTCAGAGAAGGGAGGCAACGTTCCCGAGGTCACAGCTGTAAGCAACACAGCCTGCCCAGAGCTGTGCCCCCCTACACTGAGCTGAACGTCACCGAGACAGACAGGCTGAGAGAACACTCAGGACAGCGACAGCTAGACAAGACGGGAGAGGACGGTGCTGAGGTGGGCAGGGATCTTGATGGCACTAAGGAGCCAGTGAAGGGCATTGAGGAGAGAAGTGACAGGTCAGGTTTGCCATTTAGCAAGAGATCCTTGTGTCATAGGTTGGGGAGGGACAGAAGCAGGGAACCCAGGCAGGAGACCAAGGCAGCCCCACCGGCCAAGGGGTTGCAGCCCCAGCATGGTCAGTGGGGAAGGCTCAGGTGGCCTGTGGGCTTGAACCAGTCCAAAATGTCCAGGGCTCATAAGGGAGTTTTCTAGACCACATGGCCTGCAGCTCACTGCCAGCACCTCCAGATGGAGCCCTGGGGGCCCCTTTCTACTCCTCTGCTAGGGGCAGACAAGAGCCTCTCTTTGGGCCCTGAGATCCCCCATCCCAGAGGGAGGCCAAAGGTGCTGCGGGTGCACACCCTGCCTAGAGGGAGGCTGCATCTCCTAAAAGGGGAAGAGAGAGAGGGAGGCAGGGCAGAGAGGGCTTCCTGGGGCAGAGTGGTGACCTGGGCAAGCTGGGTGGGCAGATCCAAAGCGGACTTTGCAAGAAGGGACACAGCAGAATGGTGGGGGGATAGAGTGGTGCCTGTGTGAGCATAGGAAGGCTGTGTCTGGCAGCCTGCGAAGTATGGGTTGCAGGAGCTCTGAGCATAAAGAATGTTCCAGAAACAAGGCCTCCATCCCCTTTGCTTTCCTGTGCCAGCCTTACCCACCATGATGTGAAATGATTCTGAGGATGACAAAGGCTTGACCCCTACCCCCCAGTGTGGGCCCTCCCTGCCCATATCCATGATCTGCCCTTGACCCTCCTGGTCTCTGGCAGCCGGCGGCAGCAGCGAGACCGCATGCCACAGTGTCAGGACTGGAGGGAGGTGACCATGCAGGATGCCGTGAACCCCATTGAAAGCCTGGACACCTGGACCGAGTTCGTGGAGGGGAAGAATAAGGTACAGGCCAGCTGTACCCCTCAGTGGGGAGGGAGAGGAAGGGAAGTGGGGAGGTCCTCTCCTGCCTTCTCCCAGTTTCCAGGTTTCCACAAGGCCTGCAGAGCTTAGGGGACAGCAGCTGAGAGCCAGATGACCTTTCTGCCATCACTGGGCCTCAGTCCCTTGATGCATGTAGATGGAGGGCCTCACTTCCAGCTGTTTCCAAGATGTGGAAGCTGAAATCCAAGGCCATGGGCCCCAGGGCTGGGAGGGGACGGGTCTAGGAGCTGACCAGGTCTCCACAGAAGGCTGCTGAGCCGCTGGACCAGCCTGGGGGCAATGCCAAGAAGTAGGCCAGGCGGGGGAGGGGGCCTGAACAAAGGCACCCACTTCCTACAGTCACTTCCTGTTTTCCTACACACCTCCAGAGCCTCTTCCTGTTCCAGGCCTGGCCAGGAAGTGCCCGGCTTGGGGTGGGGGTGGGGGTCTTCAGAGGGTAGGCAGGGCCTATGGCCCTCTCTCCACCCCTGCTTCTCAAGCTTCCTACTCCCAAAGTCCAGAGTTCTTCTGAAATCCTGGGACCCAGCCCCTCCCCTGAGACTACCCTGGACACTGGGAGGGGTGTTGTGGACAGCCCTGGGGCCAATGCAGGCACATCACAGGATCTCACACAATGGCCAGCTACTGGCGTTGGGCCACAGCCTGACCCCACTCCAGAAGTAGCTGGCCCCTTGATGTGACCGTAGCCTGAATCCTAACTCTAGCTTGGACTGACCCAGTTGCCAGGCTGGCTCCTGGCCCCTCCTTAACATGGCTACAGAAAGCCCAGTCACAGCTAGAGGTCTCTCTGGTCCTACCAAATGCCACCCTCTGACCTCAGCCACATCCTAGGCCAGTCGTCCATACGCTGTTCCTTGACTTTTCTGGGGAGCCACCTCTGCTACCCAAGGGCCTCTCCTCTTCCCTGCCTCACCATTGCTGGTCCTGTTTCTGACCTTTGGTCATCTCCAGCCCAAAGCCTCAATTTACCCCCTACAGAAAGGGAGGGTTCAAGCTGGGAGAACTCGGGCAGGGAATGGACCCTCATGCCTATGCTCTAAACAGACGGTGAGCAAGCTGGTGATCCAGGATGCCAATGTGTCTGCCATGTACAAGTGCGTGGTCTCCAACAAGGTGGGCCAGGATGAGCGGCTCATCTACTTCTATGTGACCAGTGAGTGACCAGACCACCAACCAGGGCAGACCACTTCCCTAGGGCAGGCTTGCATGCAGGGTCAGGAAGCAAGATTGGGCTCATTGAGTTTCTGGTGACCATGGGGTACTCAAGAGAAAGATCCGGGGCCCTCTGGGCCCCTGGGCCAGGGTGGGAGGGATAGATTGGGGGTCATCCGCACGTGGACTGGGTGCTGATGCAATGGGATGGAATGGCACCCTCTGCCCTGGAGGCACCTTTCCCAGGTTCTCCCCCATGCTCCTGGCAGCTCCACCTAGCCCTGCCTCCCTCCCAGCCCCTTCCTGTGCCCCAGAGCCCTGCCGCTCATGTGTGCATTTTGCCCTGGGGAGAAAGTCCATACTTTACTCAGATTTTCAAATATGTTTGTGACCTCAGGAAAGTTAAGAAGCTCAGGAGTGAGCAGTCGCTGGGCCCAGGGGTGTAGGTGAGGGCACCTTCAGGGAGATGAAGCCAGAGACAGCACCTGGGAGGGGGGAAGAAGGAGCCCACAAGAGCCTTCCAAGAAGTGTCTGGAGAGACAAGGAGATCAGGAGCACGGCGCTGGCAAAAGCGAATGAGGAAATTGTTCCAAGGACAAGAGAGTGGTGGGGGCGTGGTCAGCAGTGAGAGGGAATGAGGACTCAGGTCCACACGAGTCTAGTGACAAGGAACTCGTTAGTGGTCTGAACTCCTGAGAGAGGTGAAGGAGGGAACCCAGTTAGGGCTTGTCCAGGACGGAGGGACAGAGGAAGGCAAGGCAGGAGGAGATCCTGCGAGGCTGACTTCAGAGAGCTGGCCCCGTCGGTCAGTGAGGCAGAAAAAACGGGGAGGAAGAGGGCTCTGGGATGGTGTCCCCAGCCCCTGTACGGTGACGCACACTCTTGATTGACACCTAAGTGAGTTCAAAGGCCGATGGGGTAGCCAGCACGGGGGATAGGTGGGCAGACACCAGTGCCAGTGTCACAGGATTCCCCCTCCCTCCCCAGCCATCCCCCTCGGCTTCAGCATCGAATCGGAGCCATCCGAAGAGCCCCTGGAAGGCCAGGCCGTGCGCCTGAGCTGCAAAGCGGACAACTACACGTACGAGCATCTGCGCTGGTATCGCCTCAACCTGTCTACGCTGCACGATGCACACGGGAACCCCCTGCTGCTCGACTGCAAGAACGTGCACCGATTCGCCACGCCGCTGGCTGCCAGCCTGGTGGAGGCGGCGCCCGGGGCACGCCACGCCACGCTCAGCCTGAGCATCCCCCGCGTGGCGCCCGAGCACGAGGGCGACTACGTGTGTGAGGTACGGGACCGGCGCAGCCACGACAAGCACTGCCACAAGAAGTACTTGTCAGTGCAAGGTGAGGCGGGTCGGACTGCGGGGGAGGGCGGGGCCGCGCTTGCCGTCCAGCGGCCACTGCTTTCGCCGTCACTCCCAGCCTTGCAAGCGCCTGGGGGGTCCAGGCACAAGCCCGGGCCTGCATGAGCGTCCCCCTCCCCAACACCACCACGGAGGTGTGCAGCCCGCCGACCCCGCGCTCAAACCCAGAACCTTGCTTCAGCTCCCAGCAGTCCTGCTCCCTCTGCTCCTCGTCCGGGGGACCCACCCCGAGGTGCACCCCCGTTTACCTCCCTCTTGACCCCCGCCCCCAGCCCTGGAAGCCCCTCGGCTCACGCAGAACTTGACCGATCTCCTGGTGAATGTGAGCGACTCTCTGGAGATGCGGTGCCCAGTGGCCGGGACGCACGTGCCCAGCATCGTGTGGTACAAAGACGAAAGGCGGCTGGAGGAAGAGTCTGGTAGGGAGGGCAGTCCCGGGCGCAGCGCGAGATCCAGAGGCCCGAGAGGCCCACGCCCCCAGACCCACCTGAACTCAGAACCCCTGCCCACCCCTGCAGGAATTGACTTGGCAGACGCGAACCAGAAGCTGAGCATCCAGCGCGTGCGCCAGGAGGACGCGGGCCGCTACCTGTGCCGCGTGTGCAACGCCAAGGGCTGCGTCAACTCCTCCGCCAGCGTGGCCGTGGAAGGTCCAGCCTCCGCCTCGCCCCCTCCACCCAGTTCCCGGCCCCAAGCGATGCCTTCCTACGGCCACCTTACGCAAGTCGTGCCCACCAGAAGGGGCGCTCCCCGCAGGGTGCGCCCTCTACCCACCCCGTCCCCCGCCGCACACACACACTAGCTCCTTTCTGCCCACTCAGGCTCAGAGAATAAAGGCAGCATGGAGATCGCCATCCTCGTCGGCACCGGGGTCATCGCAGTCTTCTTCTGGGTCCTCCTCCTCCTCCTCTTCTGTAACATGAGAAGGGTGAGGGCTCCTCCCCTGCTGAGCCAATCCTCAGCTCCTAATGGGGTCTCTCTTGCGTCCTCCCCCACCCCGTTCCCACCCTGGCCTTAAAATAAAGAGTAAGATCCCCACCCTGGTTCACCTGGCAGCCTTCCCTCCTGGGAAACTTGCCCATCCCTCTAGGCTGGGTTATAATGCGGGCAGAGGTTGTCTATTAGTCTCTCCCCTCTTGACTGAGAACCCCAAGGAAAATGCCATCTGTCGTGAAGAAAGTTTTTTTAAAGATGACTGGTAAGGGGATCTTAACCCATGACTTGGTGTTGTCAGCACCACACTCTCCCAAGTGAGCCACGGGCCGGCCCATGTGGACAAAGTTTTGCCAAGCCACAGTGGTTGGCCACATCAATGAGCTGTCCCCCCCCCCCATCCCCAGCCGGCCCACGCTGACATCAAGACGGGCTACCTGTCCATCATCATGGACCCCGGGGAGGTGCCTCTGGAGGAGCAGTGTGAATACCTGTCCTATGATGCCAGCCAGTGGGAGTTCCCCCGGGAACGGCTGCAGCTCGGTGAGGCCAGCACCCAGCCTGCCCCACCCACCACCCCTGCCTAGCAGAGGCAGCTTCAGCTGCTGCAGAGTCGGGCAGAATGGAGTGCCAGCAATCCCTCCAGTCTCAGAACTTATGCCAGGCAGGCCTGCCTGGCCCCCACCTGGCCTGACCTGCCCATCTGGGTGGGCGGGTGTCCCCAGAACTGTGGCCAGGACTACCAGTTCCCAGGCCCCCAGTGTCACTTTCTGCTGCTCTGAGCAGGGTGGGCCTATCACACCTGCCAGGAGAGGATGCGATGTCTTCCTGTTGCTGCTCCTTTCCCTCTTCCCGCTCCTGCTCCCCATGCTCTTCCTGTTTGGCAGAGAGGCTCCCCCTGTTCCTCTTGCTCCTAGGACTGGCTTCCTGGGCCTTAGGACAGGTCACCCCTGCTGCCCACCCGTCTCCACCCTAACCCCCATACAGCTCACTTGGAACGGGCTCTCTGCCTCCACAGGAAGAGTCCTCGGCCACGGAGCCTTTGGGAAGGTGGTGGAAGCGTCAGCTTTTGGCATCAACAAGGGCAGCAGCTGTGACACTGTGGCCGTGAAAATGCTGAAAGGTGGGGGCTCAGTGGGTGGAAGGGGCAGCTGAGCTGGTGAGGAGCAGCAGCTCTGGGTGGGACAGTGGGGCTGTGGTACAGGAAAAGAAACAGGCTTAGAGCCAGTCTCCCCCAGGGTTCTTCAGGGAGGTTGTGGGAGCCAGAGCCAGGCTCTCATTTGAACCTTCTGCCTCAGGGGGGCCAGCGGAATGAGCAGGGGACCCTCCACCCACTGCCCCCCTGACCCACAAGACCGCTGGCTGTGCCTTAGTGAAACCAGTGGCGGAGGAGGAGAGACAGGCAGGGATTCAGGCAGTGTCCAGGGCAGGTCGGACATCACGTGAGGTCCCTGTATCCCTTCCAGAGGGTGCCACAGCCAGTGAGCACCGTGCCCTGATGTCAGAGCTCAAGATCCTAATCCACATCGGTAACCACCTCAACGTGGTCAACCTTCTGGGGGCATGCACCAAGCCCAACGGTACCGAGCTGGGGCACCATGGGGAAAGGGCCAAGCCTTGGGGGTCGCACTGGTGTTCCAGGTGGGAGGAGCCTACCCGACTTGGAATGGATGGGATCAGGGCGGTGCGGAGACTGGGCGCGGGGCAGGGCGCAGGAGGGATGGGGGCAGTGGCAGGTGCCAGGCAGGGGCATTGCTGCAGACCTGGCCCTCCGGCGCGCCCTTGGTCGGTAAGTGCCTCGCTCCTGCCTTGCCCTGCCCCAGGCCCCCTCATGGTGATAGTGGAATTCTGCAAGTACGGAAATCTCTCCAACTTCTTGCGCACCAAGCGGGAGACCTTCAGCCCCTATGTGGTAAGTGGGCACCCCAGCCAGGGGCTTGGAGGTCTGCTGGTGAACCGACGGAGCACCAAGGTGGGTGGAGGGCAGGAGTCGGAGGCGCCTCTGCAGTGGGTGACCAGGCCTCCCTCAGACCCGCTTTGTGCATCTGCAGGAGAAGTCTCTGGAACAGCGAAGGCGCTTCTGCGCCATGGTGGAGGGAGCCAAGGCTGATCGAAGAAGGCCAGGGAGCAACGACAGAGCCCTCCTCACACGGCTCCTGATGGGCAAGGGTGGGGCGGGGCGGGCGTCTCCAGTCCAAGAAGGTAAGAGCCTGGCTTCCCCTGCTCAGTGTCTGGCTGGCACAGTGATAGCTCATGGTCAGGCACCCTAGGATAAGCCGGCCTGGGACCGTTGGTGGAGGGGATTCCATGGGAAAGCATGTAATGGGCTCTGCCTTAGGAAGGAAAGACACCTCAGGGGCAGGTTTCACAGAGGTGTTTGAGGCATCAAGGGATGGGCGGCACAGGTTAAGTCCTGGGCATCACAGGATGAATAGGAATTTGCCTTGCAGACAGGGTGGGGGAGCAGTCCAGGGCCAAGTGGAGGTGCAATGGTATTTACTGTTCTGGAAGTAGTAAGTGGGTGTCCCAGAGAGAGTGGAGGCTGAGGGGCAGGAGAGGGCTGACATGCTTGTTAGCTAGTGCCAGGGGCCTCAGGGCCCTGGCCAGGAGGGATGCAGTCAAGGCTGGTGAAACAAAACTCCCTTTGGGGCTGGGTGGAAGATGGAAGTCAGGGAGGAGCCTTCTGCTAAGCTCACCTCACTCCTTTGTGCAGCCGAGGACCTGTGGCTGAGCCCGCTGACCATGGAAGATCTTGTCTGCTACAGCTTCCAGGTGGCCCGAGGGATGGAGTTCCTGGCCTCCCGCAAGGTGAGCTCACCCCTGGCAGTCCCTTCAGAGGAAGATGGGCATAAACCCACCAGTGTACTAAGGTGTGCCCAGTCCTAATTTCAACCCACAATGGCCCTGTGGTCAGTTAGCATCTCTCCCATTCTGCAGAGGAAGAAACTGAGCCCAAAGCATGGAAAGGACTTCCCAATGTGTCTTGGCTCATCAGTGGCAGAACTGGATGTGGAATCAGAGTCTGTCTGATTCTAAAGCTTTCTCTGCTTTTCCCACAATTCCATGAGCTCTTTGTGATGAGTCCTGGGGCACCCTGGAGCTCCAGGCATGGGTGTCACCCCAGAGGCCTACACTGACGACCCCCCCCCCACCTCCCTGCACCCCTAGTGCATCCACAGAGACCTGGCTGCCCGGAATATCTTGCTGTCAGAAAGCGACGTGGTAAAGATCTGTGACTTTGGCCTTGCCCGGGACATCTACAAAGACCCTGACTATGTCCGCAAAGGCAGTGTGAGTGCAGGCTACTGAGAGGAGGGGAGCTGGGGGCCAGGTAATGGTGGGGGCCGTGGAGCTCCTGTCCAGGAGTGGGGGGAGAGGTGCTGGCACAGGGTGACATGGACTTCTCGGCATGTCAGGCCACCAGCTGCCAGGGGACTCACTGCCCCCTAGACCCCACCAAGGTCTGAGGGCCTTACTAACTCCACCCACTGAGGCAACCTGGGACAAGGGAGTTGAGAGACAGAAGCTGACAAGCAGGGCCCCAACGGGAGCTTGTGTTTTGCCCGGTGCCTTGGCCCTTGTGGTGGGCACTGACACCCGACACCTGCCCAGGGGGGCCTGGGTGTGTAGAGGCATCCACATGGTGTCTGTCATGGAAACGGGCCGGCCTGATGTAGGAGACATCACGGAAAAGTGCATCTGTGTTCGGGCATGCGTGGTGCCCAAATGAGCATCCATAGCTGATGAGGGGCTTGCCCCGGGGAGAGGAGAGAAGAGGGCTGGAGGGAGGGAATCAAGCAGGATGGGTCTGGGCTGTGGTGGGATAGGGCTCCCCAGGAGAGGCCACGAGAGGGAGAGAGACAGACGATGGGCAAGGGGAGGGTTCTCAGGGACGGCCTGGCTTCTAGTGTGGGACAAAGTGGGTGGATGGAGCAGGTGAGTCCAGGGAGATGGTGAGCGTGTGCAGGGATGGGTTTCCTCGGGAGGCTGGGCCCAGGGTCTGGAGCTGGAGGAGGGCATGCAAGCACTCCCCAAGAGAGCTCAGGGGAAGAAAGGGGCCCCCACAGACCCAGGAGAATGGCAGCAGGAAGAAGCCTTCTGTCTAGGCAGAAAGGACCCGCTGGTGTCTGGCCTCAGCCCTCTCTTCCCTCCCTCTATGGGATTCTCCCCTCCGCCTCCCCCAGGCCCGGCTGCCCCTGAAGTGGATGGCCCCTGAGAGCATCTTTGACAAGGTGTACACCCCACAGAGTGACGTGTGGTCCTTTGGGGTGCTGCTCTGGGAGATCTTCTCTCTGGGTGAGTGCAGGGTGGGTGCCTGGCTGGGGGGCGGGGAGGAATTACCAGGCTCCAGGTTGCACTGCCAGCCCCTCCAGTGAAAGGGGTTGGGGGGCCCAGAGGTGTGCCCTAAGTCATGCTGAGACAGGTGACTGTGGGCTCTCAGGAGTCCCACACCTCTCCTGGGCATGGCCCAGTCTTGGGGAGGACTTTGCCTCCAATGTCGGCAATGCTGGCACCACCTCTGGAGGGCGGCAGCCCTCAGCTCACCACAAGTCCCGGAGGAAGAGGCCACCTGCGTGCCTCCAGGTCTTCCCCTCTGTAGCTGAGCCCCTGCCTCACCTGCCACTGGGGATGGTTCTGCTTTCATGGGGCTGGGGAGAGGCCTGGAGGAGACGTGGCCTCATGCATCGAACACACCTACTTATGCAAGTCCGACTTTGAACACGGTGAAGTCCCCATGCTAGGGTGGGGAGAGACCACGGACAAGTGAAAAAGTTCAAATATCATCAAATGGCAACGATGATCAATGCTATTACTGAAAATAAAAGTGCAGGAAGAGAATAGGAAGCATGGGGCTGCTGTGCACCACAGAGGTGCCCAGAAAGGGCCCCAGCTGTGTGAAGGTTGGGGCTGAGGCAGGTGGGCCTGGGAGGACAGCGGTTCCAGGTGGGGCGGCAGCCACACAGCCTTCCCTGTGTGTTGGAGGTGGTCAGGGTACAGGCAGGGCGGGGTGTCAGGAGGCGCAGTGAGAGGTAGGAGAGGCTCTGTTGAAACGCTCCACACAGCTCCCCCCGCCTCTGGTGATCTCAGGAACTATGTTTTCGCTAATGTATCTTAAATTCATTGCGGCTCATGGCACCCCTAGCAAACAGGTGGCATCATCCGCTTTCAACAGTTGAAGAATTAGAGCTGGAGCGGGCCAGCAACTTGCCCAGGCCCCCCCGATGGACGGCAGCAGGGGAGGAAGAGCTGGGGGAGGGGACAGGATGGGTGATTTTGGGGGCTGATCTGAGCTGCGAGCGGTCTGCTCCCCACCCACCCCCGACATTCCCACTGTCAGGGGCCTCCCCGTACCCTGGGGTGCAGATCAACGAAGAGTTCTGCCAGCGGCTGAAGGACGGCACCCGGATGAGGGCCCCAGAGCTGGCCACTCCTGCCATGTGAGTCTCCATGCTGGCCATGCAGGTGCTGGGGGCAGGAGGTGACACATGGAGAGGGGCATGTTGCCACAGGAATGGGGCATGTAGGCACAAGCAGGGGCACACTCCACTCCTGCTGTGTGCTGACCCCAGGGAGGCCAGAGCCCATAGAACAGGCCTGGCCTCTGCCCTCCTGGGTACACACACAGACGGTCATATAACCATAACCGTGATGGGCAAGAGCAGAGCTGGCCTGGGCACTCTGAGAACACCCACACGAGCCAGAGTCATGCTGTTCAGGGAAAGTGAGAGGCAGCTGGAGAAGGGTAGGGGAAGGGCTGGTGGAGGAGGGGCACACTCAGGCCACAGTCCAGCAGCCTGCTTTATGCCACAGACGCCGTATCATGCTGAGCTGCTGGTCTGGAGACCCCAAAGCGAGGCCTGCATTCTCGGAGCTGGTGGAGATCTTGGGGGACCTGCTCCAGGGAAGGGACCAGCAGGTGAGCGCTCTCTCTGCCCTGTCCTGCTGCACCATCTGGTCCCTGGCCTGGGTCCCTGCCCTGGGTCTCTGCCCTGGCTGCCCCTCTAAGCTCTGCCCACTTCTCAGCTACTAGGCAAGGGTTGTGCCTGCTCCTAGGCCTGCCCTCCCGTGCCCGCTGCCCACATCCCTGTCTCCACACCCTGGCCACTCGAGGTGGACACACAGGCATCCTTCTATTGCGTATACATCCATTGTTGCCTGCTTCAGCCTCCATGATGATGGTCTGAGCCTGTCCCTGACCATGGGGAGCCCCAGGCTTGTCCTCACTGGGCCTGCAAGGCAGCTCCATCTCCCAGCATAGCAGTGATGCATTCCTTCGCCTCATGCCCACTCTGCCCCTTGCACCCAGCAAGCACACAGGCACTGGCTTGTGTGTCCTGGCATCTCTCCCTCCCCATGCTGCCGGGGGGTGGGGAACAGAGCCAGTTCAGGACTTAGCTCAGGGCAGGCACATCATGCTCAGGGACCCAGAGGAGTGATGGGGGAGCGGCCTGTTGCCTGAGCCTTAGGGGCTGGGACAGGCGCTTTGGGTCTGATTCTGCCTCAAGAAGAAGGTGGGAAATGCTCACACTGGTTCCGAGGCTGCAGGAGCAGCCAGGGGCCTGGAGTGAGGGCACTGGCCCACGCCACCTGCCTCATCTGTTGGGAGATTACAACAAGGCTGGCATGGCATTACAACCACTTTGACACCTCTCCTGCCCCAAGAGCTGAAGTGTGCCGGGCACAAACTCATTGAATCCTCAGAACACTTGCCCGCTTGCTTGTGTGACCCCCTTTCAGGACTCAGGCACCCGAGCAGTCCTGAGAGCAGGGATGGGGCAGAGGGAGAAAACACAGTGTAGTCTCTGACCCTGGCACCTCCTTCATTCCTGCCAGGAGGAGGAAGAGGACTGCATGGCCCCGTGTAGCTCTCAGAGCTCAGATGAGGGCAGCTTTTTGCAGGCGTCCACCACGGCGCTGCACGTTGCCGAGACCAACGCCGAGGGCAGCCCACCAAGCTTGCAGCGCCACAGCCTGGCTGCCAGGTCAGCCGCCCTCCTGGGTACAAGAATGGGGGGTCAGTTTGGACTGGGTATATTTTATCCTCATGAATTATACAGGAAAAGCAAGGTACAGTGACTTGAGAGGCTGTTGTACACTAACTGAAAGAGCAGAGTGATTTTACTTTATTTTATTATTATTTTTTCTTTCTAAAGGGATGCCATTTGTCTGGCAGGCTCAGTATGCCACTTTAAATTTAATTGGGCAGATTAACAGGTTTTTAGATCTCTGGATGACATAATGGAGGTGGTCATTTGTGGTGATAAGGACAAGCACAGTATTGGAGACCTGGGTTTGTCAGCACCACGCTCTCCCAAGTGAGCCACGGGCCGGGCCCCGGAGCAGAGTGGTTTTAAATGGCAGCACTGGGGTTGGTGATGCCCTGGTGGGCCTGGTCAGCCATGGGGGCCCCTCCAAGGCATGTGGTCTGGTGGCTGTGCTTTTCTCTGTGCCTTCTCAGTCCTTTTCTTTGCTTGCCGGTGTCCTCCTCTTCCCTGCACTCCTGGCCCCCAGGAGCCCCTCACTGCAGTTTTGATGGAGCATCTGTCTTGGGCACATTTTCTTAAAGGAAGAGAAAGTGCAGTGGGCTGGGTTTGGGCCAAGAATCCTCCCAGGGTCTAATCATTTACTAGTCTGGGGGTAAGTTCCAGGGGCCACTGGCAGGGACCCTGGGAGCAGGGGAGGCCACTGACTAACTCATATTCAGGAGTCAGAACTTAGCCCAAGTCCCCAAAATCCTGTATCAGAGGTCTCTTATCCATGGCAGTTTGCACCCCAGGGAGGTTGTACTGTCCACATTTCCACCAGCATTGCTGAGATGGTCCAGGCTTTGAGAGTCCTGCCCCATCTGCCCCAGCATAGGGCAGGGCCGGGCTTGGGGGATAAGAACAGTAAGCTGGTTCTTGCCAGGCTCCTTCCACTGACCCTTGCCCCCCAACACACACACACGCATACACACACATAACACATGCACACCACAGGTAGGCCAGTCAGTGGCTTGCAGCAGCAGTACTGCCTGCCTTGCATAGGGTGGCTCATCCTGGGGAGAAAGCTGCCCCCTACACTCACCAGTTCCATGCCACACCTGGACTGGGTCCAGCAGTGGACCTGGGAGGTTTTACCCCTCTTGTATAGGAGATGGGAACAGCTCAGGTGGGGGAGGGACGTGCCCAGGGCTGCTTGGCTGGGTCTGCATGCTGGACATCTGAGGTGGGGCCCAGGGAGAAGCCTGGACCCAGGCCCCATCCATACTCATGCCCCAGGCTTGGGGACCTTCTGGGGAGGAAAGAGGGTGGAAGGAGAGGTGGAGAGAGCCTTCAGGAGGGTTGCTGGGATGCGTTTCTTCAGCAGTTTCTGTCTTCTCCCCACAGATATTACAACTGTGTGTCCTTTCCCGGGTGCCTGGCAAGAGGGACTCAGACCCTGGGTTCCTCCAGGATGAAGACATTTGAAGAATTCCCCATGACCCCGACGACCTACAAAGCCTCTGTGGTAGGTGAAGGCAGGGGGGATGCTGTGTGCCTCAGATCAGGGCCAAAGTAACCTCAGGGGGAGACAGGTCTCAGGAACTCTTGGGGCAAGTGGCAGAAACCAACTTAGATGTTTTTAAACAGAAAAGATTGTCCCTTGAAAATGTCAGGTCCAGAGCCTCAGGCATGTTTGTGTCTGGGCCTCCAAGTGATGTCACCACTTCTCAGCTCTTCTCTTTCCCCTGTGTCCTCATCACTGTCACACATGGCCTCCCTCCCCAGCAGCATAGAAACCCCAATGGAAAGACAGCTCCTCCTCCGGGTGGACCGTGTTGGATCCTCCTGAGTCACAGACCCCGTCTTTGGTGGTGGTCAGCACCTCCAAGCCACATGGCCTGAGACTTGGGGATGGTGTCACTAGAAGAGGAAGATGGGAGATGGGGCACAGGGAAACCACAGGTGTCCACTCAGGTGGTGATGCCTGTGTCCTCAGAGGCATGTCAAGCATAGTCGAGCACAAACAGCTCCAAGAGGCTGGAGCTTTGGGAACACTGAGCCCCCAGACCTGAGTTCTGGTGGCACACAGCCAGGCGTCAAGCCCAGGCCTTGCAGTCCCAGCCCTGGTCCAGATGGGGGGCGGTGGTCCTGGGCCCGGGGAGTCCAGGCAGCGGCGGCGGCAGGGGAGCCCTCAGCCAGACCACACAGACCCTGGCCCATGTCTCCAGGGCCAGATGAAGACCTTGGGGGTCCCAAGCTCTGAAAAGAGTGCAGTCCCCCTCCCGTGTGATTTGAAATGGAAACTGCGCCACACCACAACTGAAGGGTAACAAAGCCCTACTCACCCCAGGATGTGTCTCCATGATGATCATCGTTTTAAACTATGAGCTGCCAGAGCTCTTTGAATGCTCTGTCCACTTCTCCTGGCGCCTGTGCCCTACCTGCACCTGGAGCACCAGGCGCGGCCCCCCAGGCCTCAGATTCTCCTGTGATGGGGACATGTGACCCCCACCTGCACACTCTGGTGATGGAACAATGCCCTGTGTCTGGTTCAGTTCCACGGGATGGGTGTTAGGTCAGCAGCGGCGCAGGTTCATGCCGGCCCATCCTGGTTGGGGGAGGAGGGGAGTGGCTGCCTGCAAGGGGCCTCAGGTGTGGCCCACAGCCATGGCTCGTTCTCTCCACACAGGATAACCAGACAGACAGTGGGATGGTGCTGGCCTCGGAGGAGTTTGAGCAGATAGAGAGCACGCATAGACAAGAAGGCAGGTTCAGGTAAGGGCTTCTGGAGCCTCCTCCCCTGCAAGGGTGAGCATTGCTCTCCTTGGGGGCTTCAGCAGGGGCCCACTGAGGGAGGCTGGGGCCCAGAGGTACCTTGTTACTCCCACCTGAAACCTTTCATGGTTTCCTATTACCATTTTGTGTGTTCAAGGCAAGCTGCTCTGAGACTCAAAGTCTTTGGCCACCCAGTCCCCTGCCCCCATCACCATCCTGACCCAGCAGCAACTGAGTACTGGTCCCGACATCTCTCTTCCATTTGACAGACGCTGCATCTTTGTGAAACCGTGTGTGATCCACCATGCCCAGCGCACATACACACCCTCCCCCATCCCTGAACCCCCAGCATTTAGCCTAATGGCCACAGAAGCCAGGTAACCTGAGCTGCCTGGTGTCATATTTTGATAACAGAGAAATAGTCATGTATGCCTGTACAGAGGGTGACCTGGATAGAAAGTGATCTCCATGTGCCCGACCAGAGAGCCAGGAGAAAAATTTTGGCCAAGATGAATATTTAAACTTTTAGTAATATAGATAAAAGAGTTAAATGTCTATTTAAAATATTCACTTCTTGGGCCGGCCCGGTGGCGCACTGCTATAGTGCGCTGCTTGGGAAGCGCAGCGGCGCTCCCGCCGAGGGTTCGGATCCCACATACAGACCGGTTCCCGCTCACTGGCTGAGCAAGGTGCGGGCGCAGCACCGAGGGTTGCGATCCCGTTGCCGGTCCCGGTCCGGTGCGGGCGCGACACTGAGGGTTGTGATCCGTTGCCGGACACGGAAAAAGACAAAAAAATAAATAAATAAATAAATAAAATATTCACTTCTTTAGTTTACTTACCCATACCTGTTTAAATGAAAGGACCTACAATATTTTATAAAACATTGGTCTTTCCCACTTTCTTCAGACCATTTTATCCAGATCATTCGTTTACACCTTTGGTGTCAGTGTTTTTGTCAAGAACCCCTTTTGGGTCGTCTGACACCATTTACCAGAGCAAATCCTTCACTTCTTCCTGTGCTGTTTTTGAATCAATATATGATGTTATCACTGAATATTGTACCCTAAACTGCAGGTATTTATTTGTATAGCATTAGTATAATTGATGTCATTTTTAATCCATCTTTTAGGTATATTTATGAACTCTATAACTTAACCAACACTTGGTTATTTTTTTCCACCAGCCTACGAAGGTCATGTTTACAGCACTACTAATGGACAGTTGTGGGTCATGCTCAGGAATAATTACTGCATCTGAATTGTGCATCTTTGTCTTTTTTGATTATTAATTCTATCAGCTGACATATGTTAGTAACCTGGTTTGGGAAAACTTATGATAGTTGCATTTACAGAAATAGTTTTTGGCTAACGTTTCTTTACCAAACAGCATTTTGTCATTCAAAACAAGTAATTAAGTCAAAGGGTAAGCAAGAGGTGATCATCATTTAAATTCAAATCTCCACACATCTTCCTAAAAACAACACAGTTCCTGAAAGAGATCAAATAAGGCCACTCAGCCCATGCCTGTGACATAACCAGGAGAGAGTCCTGATGGACATGAGTCGGTCCTGATGGACCGACAGAGCCAGCCTGAGCTACAGCTGAAGGAGAGTCAGATGGGGACTGTCCTGTGAGAGGAGTGTGTGACAAGGTCCTTTGGATGGTGGCCACACTGGGAGAGAATGGAGGAGAGCAAAGTTCCTGGCACGAGTCTGAGGCACCAGGGGCAGCTGTTGTGGGAGGCCGCTGCTCCTGAAAGGGAAGGGAGCAGGAAGGGAGTGCTGCACCCCCGACACTTGGTGGAGAAAGTTCCAGAAGATAACAGTCCTGTGGAAGCAGAGAATATCCAGAATTCAGAAGACAGACACACGGGAAGACATTCATTACAGAAACTGCACGTCACCCTAGTGGCAGCAGAGGGCACTGTTTCTCTTGGAATTACATCATGATGCGCCATGAAGAGATGCAGCGGATCACTGGGCAGGTGCACTCACTTGGCATTTGAACATTCTCTGAACAGGTACAAGGACAGAATGTGCCTTGGTGGGGTCTATGGGGAGAAGAAAGGGGGAATTTACCTGCCTAGGTCTTTCCTGTCTCCTGTTAGCCCTTGGTCAGACTCACCCATGAGGTATCACTTTTCCTCACTTCCAGCAGATTTCATCATTGGGCCTTTCAGTGGCCACTACAGATGCCAGATCCCATGTCCTGCAGCCTGGCACTTCATCCAAGTCTACAGGAGAAAGGAGATCTGGAAACTCTGGGCTTGTGCCGCAAGGCAGCAGCCATGAGAGGGCCCAGCACTCCCTGGGTGGGTGACCATTTGGCCCCTGGTGGCAGCATGATATGGGACATGAATGGAGCCTTTGGAAAGAAGGAAGCCTCAAAGGAATTCAAGGTTCTACCAGAGACGTGGGTCTGATACAGCACTTCTGGATAAGGAAAGCTAGCCCCTTCCACAGGATAACCTGCTATCTCTGGCGTAGGAAATTCCCACATAAATAAACATGAACAGAAAAAAAAGCCTCAAAGGAATTCAAGGTTCTACCAGAGACGTGGGTCTGATACAGCACTTCTGGATAAAGAAAGCTAGCCCCTTCCACAGGATAACCTGCTATCTCTGGCGTAGGAAATTCCCACATAAATAAACATGAACAGAAAAACTAAGCACTATCCATACTAAGTTATTATAAGAATAAAACAGAAAACTAGAAAAACTTTTCAGTAGAAATTTTTTAAAAAATGAAACAGAGGAAAACTGCAACACAACACTCCAACATGAATTAAATATATAATTGTCTGAAGATGGACTAAAGGCAAAATGCCCACCAAACTGAGAAGGTATCTTGAGACCAAAATCAAAATAGGCAATTCCATGTGGTAAAGCAAAGAATTTGATTAGGATAAGTGACGCGCACGATGATGGATCTGGTGGGCAGCGACCCAGAGGCGTATGCAAGGTTTTTCCATCCCGCTTCCTGGTCCAGCCCACGTTTCTGTAGACAGTTCACACAGAGCAGTGGGAAAAACCCAGAAGCAAGTGCTAGGTAAGAAACAAGCTAACGTCACAAACTCCAAATGTCTATGACAGTGATGACCGTCTTGGGTGGTCTTGTGAGGCAAGTAACCAGACCAGCTGTGTCTACCTACTGTTTTAACTGCCTTACTGCTAGTTACTGGATAACGTTTGTGGGCCGGGTTCACACAAAAGGCATAGCAAGTGGTAAGGGTGTCAAAATAGAGTAAGTTATGCTCACTGTCCTTACGATAGTGAAACTAGCATTTGCAGCGTTAATCGGAAATTCAAAAATTTAGAATCGAAATGGGCAAACGATGTGAAGATGTAAAAAGAGAGTTGATTAAACTCAGGAAAGAAAGTGAAGTAAAAGATAAATTCTCTCAAAAATGAGAACCAGAGAACCAAGGGACAATATACATGACCAGACTTACAGGGGATAACATAGAGGACAGACATGAAAAGAGTCAAGAAAATAAAACTGAAATAAATGAAGAGGTAAACAAGATCTAAAAGTGACAGAGAAGATAAGTAGAAAAGATACAGTACATGTAAAAATGGACTTCCGGAGTAAGGAAATGCAAGCAGTGGAATAAAACTAATATTTTTACTTTATAACTCAAGATCACTTTCTTAAATAAATAAAAGAAGACCTGAGTCTATATGGGGAAATTGGCCCAGAACTGTAAACTCTGAGACATAATCTCGTAGAATTATTTGACTTTAAAGATAAACATTCTGGGCTCTGGCCAGTTAGCTCAGTTGGTTAGAGCATGGGGTTATAACACCAAAGTCAAGGGTTCGGATCCCCATGCTGGCCAGCCACCAAAAAAGAAAAGATAAACATTCTGGGACTTCAGACAAAAAGGTCAAGTCATTTACAGAGGACAAAAAAAGAGACTGACATCAGGCTTTTCAGTAACACCATGCAAAGCAAAACGACAGTCAATGATCATTTTCAAAAAACTCAAAGAAAATGAGAGCTAAGAATAGAAGCAGGATGCGAGGTCAGAGAGGCAGGCAGGGGCTGGAACCGCGGGGCCTCCTGGGCCACGGTGAGAAGCTTGGATTTCATTCTAAGAGCACTGGGAAGCCATTGAGGTTCTGTCGGGAGGAGGACACATCTGACTTAAAGAATCTCTCTGAAGATTGGACCACAGGGGGCGAGGGTGGAAGCACAGGGCTCTGCCAGGAGGAAATCGCAGAGCCGCGGCGACGGCAGCTTGCTCTAAAGTCGGGACGGGGTGGAGAGATGGCCGTGGGTGCATTTGAAGGTAGAATGGACAGAACTTCTGGACGGATTAGAAGTGAGGGATGAGAAAAAGGGAGGAAACAAGGACCACACCAGGTGCGTGGCTTGAGCGACTGAGTGAGCACTGGTGCCATTTACCAAGATGGGCGAGGCGGGGAGGGAAGCAGGTGTAGGGGGTGGAGTCGGCGTTTTCTGTGGTCTCCTGTCCAGGCGTGGGACATAGAAGTTTCCGGTGAGTGTTTGCCAGATCATGTTGATCTGGTTTGCTATTAAAGTCCAACCTGTGTGTGCTTCCCATAGTCTTTGAGCTTGCTTAGTGCTCCAGTTATGCCTTTGGTGATCCCAATCAGGCCCTGACCTGGGTCCAGTTCCCTCTCTCTCCTTTTCTTACTAACACCACCTTCCCTGTCTTGGCAGCTATAAAGGACCTGGCCGGAATGTGGATGCGACCAGGGCACACCCAGATCCCCACGGGAGGCAACAGCGGCCTGACCGGGGAGCGCAAGGAGGCCAGGTGTTTTATAACAGCGAGTACGGGGATCTGTCGCAGCCATGCGAGGAAGGCCGCTGCTCCCCGACTGCTCGTGTGCCCTTCGTCACAGACAGTAGCTTCGAAGGCCCCTGCCCTTACTGACCCTGGGCTCCAACAGTTGTGGGGTGGCGGAGGCGGGGGCATATTGGGCGGGCAAGCCGAGGGCTGGAGGCCCAGGTTGGGAACTCATCTTGTTTAGCTCGGACCCAATAGGAATTTCCTCTTCCTCCTCTATAGCCTCCCTAGCTAGGAAGAGCAAAACTCCAAGCTCAAGGGCTCCTCTGAAGTCTGTCATCATGTCTGTCCAAGCCACCCTTCAGCCACCCTGGCCCCTTCTCCCCCTCAGATTCAGATGCCATTTAGCTCAGCATCACAGGTGCTGTCCCCTGGGCTAGGCACTCCTGTGGAGAATGACTCTTTGATTGCCTCTTTTCATCACAGCGGTTGGGTGGCATGATCCCCATTTTCTGATGAGGTATACGTGGATCTGAGAGTCACACAGGGATTGAGGTAGAGTTAGGCTCGAGCCACAGCCTGCCAGGCCCTGTCCAAAACACGTCCCGTCCACACACAGCCCTGCCTTCAGTGGGGAATGGCTTTCTTCACCTTCCTCTCAAAGGCTGAAGAGAGGGTGCCATGTGTCCATCTCAAAGCCATGGATGAAGAATTTGGGGAGTCCTCTCCTGATCCCAGCTGAACAGCTCACTATCTCGTGGGGCAGCCGTCTGCTCATGATGAACCAGTGACAGAGGAAAGCAGCACCCGACCTTGAATGTTGAGAACGATTCAACATTTTTTTTTCATTACTTCAGAGACTGTTTTAGCTGCTGTGAAGAGTTCACTTTTCAAAACTTCCATCTGAAGGAAGCCCTGGGACAGTCTTACTGAATTTAAATGATTCTGGCTTCTGACCCCAAGTCAGGGTTGTCACAGCAGATACTGCAGTCACCACATCTCTCTCTCAAAGGCCCCCAGTCCCATCCGCCTGGCCCAGCATCTGGAAAACCAACTGATGGTGGTCTAGAGCTGCCCAATCTGGTTCTTCCCTTCGGGGCCTGGATCTGTCACCCGGTGGGCCTCCCAAGCCGTGAAGGTCCTTGTGAGAGACGAACACCATGGGTTCCACGGAGGAAGGCTTTGGGACTGGCCCAGAGGACCCACCCAGCATTTCCCTGTGCCACTCAGCAACCAGTGGATGTTCCTGTGGCCCTGGGAGGACCCTGCCTTCTGCCTTCCCTTGCCTGTGCCTGGTGTCACCATGCTGGCTGGGCAAGCCTCTGCCATCACAGGGGAGAAGCCAAGAGACCCCTGAAGGCCTGGAGCCATGCTGCCGACGGCCCCATCTCAGCTCACACGTCCCAACACCCCCCACTCTATCAGGAGAAAGACCCTCGTTCTAGCTAGTACTCTGGAGACCGACCCCCACCCCAGCCCCTCCCACTAAGACGCTTGCAGGACAGGCGGCCATGCGGCGAGCAGGGGCTTGCTCGGCAGACCCTCCCCCAGAGTGTATTGTTACTTTATGATAAGTTGAATGCATGTATGACTGTAATCCTCGTCGTCCCCTGTGGACCTCCTTCCACCTTCCTCTGCACATCACCTGACTGTGGGGACTTGCATCCGAGGCTTACCCAGTGAAAGTCAGAGGCTATTCTCTCTGAGGACCGAAGCATGCGATTCGGGTACAGAGGTCCTGAGCCCCTCCCCATGTACGTACCACCTGTTTGTGTCACCTCTCCACATGTCACATAAGTGCACACACAAAAATGTACTGGGGAAGAAAACCTACTACGCCCTTGTAGACAGTGTTCTCGGAAAAGATCCAAAATATTTAACAAAAGATAATAATAAATTTGATGCCAGTCTTTGAGTTACTATGAATGGCTTCTGAGTTAAAATCTCGATTTTAACATTCCTCGCCGGCACAGGGGCGTGGTTTCCCTCCAGTGGGCCACAGAGCCAGGATCCCGGGCTGCCCCCAGGTCGGCTGTGGAGTCCCCCGGGTCACCAGCAGAGGGCGCCGGGGAGGCAGCAGGACGCCGGCATCGGGCGCTCGCCCAGCCTGGCTTCCCGAGCTTGGTACACACGCGTCCCCCTAATGCCTCCCTTATCTGTAAAGCAAAAGGGCACTTTGTCCCCGCCTGCCAGAGCTACAAGCTGCCCCAAGCCTTGAGCACCGGTGGTCCGTGAGCCTGAGGACCGCCAGCTCCCCACGTCTCACTCCGAGCTGGCCGCCCCTGCGCAGATGCCTGCGACCACCCCCATGTGCACACAGTGAATCAGGCCTGAGGGGTGGAGGACGCGCCCGAGGCCACCCCGCTGGCTTAGTGCTCGTCTGCACTCTGAGGTCAGGGAGGCTGCGCTGGGACCCAGCTGCAGTGGCCGCCACGGTCGCTGAGCTCCCGCCAGGGCTGTGCAGGGCTTAGCGAGCGGCTCGGCCCTCTAGGGCCCTGCCCGCAGCGTTCGTGAGGCTGCCCGTCACAACTGAGTGGCTGTTACAGTGGTGGCAGCAGAGTGGGCATGACACTGGCCATCTGGACGTGGCCTCTGCAGGCTTTCCGGGACGGGCTGACCCAACAGCAAAGGGGCTCGGGAGGCAAAGTCAGCGGTGACTACTGGGCGGCGGCAGCCCTGCCAGCTGGAGCTGGCTGCAGCTGGACCCAGGCATGCATGGGCCAGGCAAGGATGCCAGCACAGTACGATGGGGCCCCTCGCCCAGGAGAGCAGAACAGACCCCAGCAAAGGGCAGGAGCCAGGGGTCATTGCCCCAGTGGGCAGGCTGAGCTCCCAGGCCGGCTACCCGCTGGACCTGCCCAGCCTGGCCTCTTCCCACTCCTCTGGGCGTGGGGCCAGCCTGCCTGCTCCATGCCTGCTGTAGTGGCGCCTGCTGTCTTCAACTCTCTGGCGGGAAGAGCCCCATCCCACAGAAGCAACCGTTGGTGGTGGGTTATGTCTTTGTTGTGGTTTTTGCTTCTATTATAAATCTAAATCAGAATGCAGAAAACAATGGGTTTGGACATTTTTTTTTTTTTTTTTTTAAGATGACCGGTAAGGGGATCTTAACTTTTCAATTAAATTGCTTGAATTTAACCACTGACCCTGGACGAATGCCTCAACCCAGGTGTCAGACAACAGGATGTCCCCATATGCCCAGGCCTGCTCTGGTCACCAAGCCCAAAGTGCACTGATGTGTGGTGGGAACTGGTTTGGACATTTTAACTTTTCAATTAAATTGCTTGAATTTAACCACTGACCCTGGACGAATGCCTCAACCCAGGTGTCAGACAACAGGATGTCCCCATATGCCCAGGCCTGCTCTGGTCACCAAGCCCAAAGTGCACTGATGTGTGGTGGGAACTGGCTGCCTTCTCTGCTCAGGTTTCCAGATGGGGCTGCACTCACATTTCTGAGCTCCTCTGAGCCTGCCTGGGCTGGACTCAAGTGTCCCCCCAGGTCCCAGCCCTGCCTTCACTCCCTGGAGCACCACAGACTCCAGGCTGCATGTTGGGACTCGGCTGGCAAGGTGAACGGTATCGGGAGGCATACCAAGCCACAGCGTGCTCCCAGCTGGAGGGTGCCTCGGCCCCTCCCACCTCTGAAGAACCTTCTCGTCTTCTCTCAGCCCCAGCCGTCCACTAGGTGCCCACTGCCCCACTTGCCCTTCCTCCGTCTCCTCCCCAGCCCCTCATTCCTATTCATTTCTGCCAGAGAGCCCTTAGTCACCTCCTTTTGGAGAGGCATGGGGCCCTAGGCATGCTGAGTCTCCCTCAATGCCATCGATTTGTCCTGCTGTCACCACTGCCCCTTTGGCATGGGACACTGCTTGAGCAAATGGGTCCACACCTGGGGGTCAATGTTCCTAGTCCCTGTTCTGAGCCACACATCATCCTAGGCCCTAAGACACGGAGCTCACAGGCCAGAGCCCTGATATGAGGAGTGGCAGCTAAGCAGAAGAACAGGGGGGAAGGCTGGTGGCCAAGGTCCTGGGATCAGAGGAAGGATGGGGCGAGAGGGGATGGCAGGAGGTGAGACAGAGAGGCCGGCAGGGGACAATCTCACAGAGCCTGGAATCCCAAAGTCAAGAGTCTGTTTCTTATTTTAAGGCTAGAAGGGAGTTCTGAGAACAGGATGATGTTTTCTGACTGACATTTATGCTCTAGAAGAAGGGATCTAGAAGAAGGGAGAGGAGGCCGGGCGAGGTCTGGCGGTGAGAGCCTGAGCTGCACCCAGCCGGCTCTGAGGGTGCGCGAGGAGTGTCGGAAGACACGCGGAAAGAGAAGCTCCACTGTTAGTTGGGTCCTTGGCTCCTGAACCCATTGCAGAATCCTACAGATATCCAGGTTGGATATGTGGAAAAAGTCCTTTTCCTCAGTGGTCTTCTACAACAGCAGGCCTTAGGACCTGCTCCACACACTTTACCTGAGGCCCTGGGTGTTCTCAGCTGACGAGGGTTGAGCCAAGGTGCCAGGGCCAGGCTGAGAGGAAGGACAAGGGCGGGATGGGGACAGAGAGCCTGACTCATAGCTGGGGGTCCTATTCTTCTCAGGCCTGGGAAGGTGCCAAAGTCACCATGGGAGAAGGTAGAGTCTAAAAGAGGGGAAAGTGCACATGAGAAGCAGCCAGCTGCAGGCTGGGGCAGGAGTGCTTGTGTCTTAGGGCATCAGAGGGACCCGCAGAGGCGGAAGGACAGGACTTGAGGCCATCAGCACCCTCAGACCTACCCTGCCCTTGATGCTCCTGCCCCTGATGCCCACTGTGTGCAGGAGGAGGGAAACCAGGAAGCNAGGATGCCAGCACAGTACGATGGGGCCCCTCGCCCAGGAGAGCAGAACAGACCCCAGCAAAGGGCAGGAGCCAGGGGTCATTGCCCCAGTGGGCAGGCTGAGCTCCCAGGCCGGCTACCCGCTGGGCCTGCCCGGCCTGGCCTCTTAGAGGGGCGTGGGGCCAGCCTGCCTGCTCCATGCCTGCTGTAGTGGCGCCTGCTGTCTTCAACCCTCTGGCGGGAAGAGCCCCATCCCACAGAAGCAACCGTTGGTGGTGGGTTATGTCTTTGTTGTGGTTTTTGCTTCTATTATAAATCTAAATCAGAATGCAGAAAACAATGGGTTTGGACATTTTTTTTTTTTTTTTTTTAAGATGACCGGTAAGGGGATCTTAACTTTTCAATTAAATTGCTTGAATTTAACCACTGACCCTGGACGAATGCCTCAACCCAGGTGTCAGACAACAGGATGTCCCCATATGCCCAGGCCTGCTCTGGTCACCAAGCCCAAAGTGCACTGATGTGTGGTGGGAACTGGCTGCCTTCTCTGCTCAGGTTTCCAGATGGGGCTGCACTCACATTTCTGAGCTCCTCTGAGCCTGCCTGGGCTGGACTCAAGTGTCCCCCCAGGTCCCAGCCCTGCCTTCACTCCCTGGAGCACCACAGACTCCAGGCTGCATGTTGGGACTCGGCTGGCAAGGTGAACGGTATCGGGAGGCATACCAAGCCACAGCGTGCTCCCAGCTGGAGGGTGCCTCGGCCCCTCCCACCTCTGAAGAACCTTCTCGTCTTCTCTCAGCCCCAGCCGTCCACTAGGTGCCCACTGCCCCACTTGCCCTTCCTCCGTCTCCTCCCCAGCCCCTCATTCCTATTCATTTCTGCCAGAGAGCCCTTAGTCACCTCCTTTTGGAGAGGCATGGGGCCCTAGGCATGCTGAGTCTCCCTCAATGCCATCGATTTGTCCTGCTGTCACCACTGCCCCTTTGGCATGGGACACTGCTTGAGCAAATGGGTCCACACCTGGGGGTCAATGTTCCTAGTCCCTGTTCTGAGCCACACATCATCCTAGGCCCTAAGACACGGAGCTCACAGGCCAGAGCCCTGATATGAGGAGTGGCAGCTAAGCAGAAGAACAGGGGGAAGGCTGGTGGCCAAGGTCCTGGGATCAGAGGAAGGATGGGGCGAGAGGGGATGGCAGGAGGTGAGACAGAGAGGCCGGCAGGGGACAATCTCACAGAGCCTGGAATCCCAAAGTCAAGAGTCTGTTTCTTATTTTAAGGCTAGAAGGGAGTTCTGAGAACAGGATGATGTTTTCTGACTGACATTTATGCTCTAGAAGAAGGGATCTAGAAGAAGGGAGAGGAGGCCGGGCGAGGTCTGGCGGTGAGAGCCTGAGCTGCACCCAGCCGGCTCTGAGGGTGCGCGAGGAGTGTCGGAAGACACGCGGAAAGAGAAGCTCCACTGTTAGTTGGGTCCTTGGCTCCTGAACCCATTGCAGAATCCTACAGATATCCAGGTTGGATATGTGGAAAAAGTCCTTTTCCTCAGTGGTCTTCTACAACAGCAGGCCTTAGGACCTGCTCCACACACTTTACCTGAGGCCCTGGGTGTTCTCAGCTGACGAGGGTTGAGCCAAGGTGCCAGGGCCAGGCTGAGAGGAAGGACAAGGGCGGGATGGGGACAGAGAGCCTGACTCATAGCTGGGGGTCCTATTCTTCTCAGGCCTGGGAAGGTGCCAAAGTCACCATGGGAGAAGGTAGAGTCTAAAAGAGGGGAAAGTGCACATGAGAAGCAGCCAGCTGCAGGCTGGGGCAGGAGTGCTTGTGTCTTAGGGCATCAGAGGGACCCGCAGAGGCGGAAGGACAGGACTTGAGGCCATCAGCACCCTCAGACCTACCCTGCCCTTGATGCTCCTGCCCCTGATGCCCACTGTGTGCAGGAGGAGGGAAACCAGGAAGCAAGTCCCAGCACAAACACTGCTCCCCCTCCCTCCATGCCCCCAGGCCCAGGCCACTCCCCACCAGCAGGCCCAGGTGGACTCTTAAAGCTAGTCCTCAGCCCACATCATCAGCCAGTGTCCAAGGTGCTGACTCATGCCCAAGACCCTGAGACTGCCCCGTCAGATCTCTACATGCAGATTCAGGGAGGGGACCACAGCATCACTGAGAAGGGGCCCTGCCATCAGGGCCACTGAGTGAGACCTGGGTCTCCTAGCCACTGGGCAGAGAGCCTGGGCCAGGCTAGGCTCTGGGGCTATATGGGGCTGAGTGGAGGAGATGGGTGACCAGATGTGGCACGCTGAGGCCAGTGACCCTGGGCCCCATAGTCCCCCACAAGCCTCAGTTTCTCATCTGTGACTTGCCACCTTGCAGATAACAGTGGCACTGGGAAGGATCACACCCAGGAGGAAGCCCCCACTTCCACCAAGTCACATCAGCAGTGGCATCTGACCTCCCCCATTGGCTCGCCCACCCTTGCACCGGCTAACACATGCTCCACCCATCCCTCAGATGCCCATCTGCAATGGACTGAATATGCATGTAGTAGATTGAATCATGTCCCCCCAAAACTCACTGAAGCTTGAATTGTATCCCCCACGTTTTATGTATTAGAAACTTAGCCCACCACTGTGACAGTTAAGAGGGTGGGAAATCCTGTTATGGTAATTGAAAGGTGGGGCCTGGAAGAGGGGATTGGATTGTAGGACCGTGCAGTCGTGAATGGGTTAATAACGGTGGTCAGGGGCGTGGGTCTGAGGGCTTTAAAAGGAGAGGAGAGTCTGTCTCTCTCTCTGCTCTGCTCTCTCTGCTTCCACCATCTTGCAATGTGAGATCCCTGGGTCACTGTCACCACCACCAGATGGACTTTGGACTTCTCAGCCTCAGGAAATATAAGCAATAAATTTCGTTTTTCTTTATAAATCACCCAGTTCCATGTATTCTGTTATAAGCAACACAAACAGACTAATACAGTGCATATCCCCCCAAAATTCACATGTTGAAACCCTAATCCTAAGGTGATGGCATTATGTGCGGAGGCCTTTGGGAGGTGATTAGGTCACAAGGGCGGAGTCCTCATGAATGGCATTAGTGCCCTTATAAGAAGAGGCCACACAACACCCTCACCCTCTTTCTGACATTTGGGAATACAATGAGAAACCAGACATCAGAGCTGCCAGTGCTTTGAGCTTGAACTTCCCAGCATCCAGGACTGTGAGAAATAAATGCATGGTGTTTAAGCCGCCTGGTCTATGGTAATTTGTTATAGCAGCTCAGATTAACTTACACAGGGATTAGGCTCCAACATGAGCTTGGAGGCACATTCAGACCATAGCATTGTCTAAAGTCATAAGCATGCTCCGTGGTTCTGCTCTGCAGTCATTTAGGAGTAACTGGCTGCAGCCACCACTGCAGGGAGAGTGAATCATTTCCCTGTCCTAGGCCAAACGGAATACACCACTTTCCCTTCAGATCCACATTCACAGAGAGAGGTGGAAACCCCTTTACTTCCCAGCTGCGGCCGGGGTGGCAATGTTGGCCATAAACCAGGTGGTGGGGACGGTATATTGAAGGGGGAACTAAATTGAGGCTTTGGGAGGAACTCAGAGAGCCTATGGGCAGAGACAATTAAGGGATCTGGAACATGTCTGGTACCAGCATCCCCGACAGCCTTGGCCACCCCTTTGTGGGAAAAGGGGTCAGTTAGCCAGGTAGGTCTGGCTCCCAGGGGACCTGTCTCTGGGCTGCCCTCGGCGCTGCAGGAAGCCCCATCAGAGCTGATGGGTGTGCAGCTGAGCAGTCAGGTATGGCCCTCCCCTAGAAGGAGGCAGCTCCCCCTTCCCAAGAAGGGGAGGACTTGGACTCCCTTGGAGACAACCAGGTAGCTGGGATTCATGCATCCAATACCCTCCACGTCCTCTGAGAGATGGGAGCAACAGAAGGGACTGCTAGTAAGCTCCTGGGCTTTAAGCTGTTGAATCAGCTTAGAAGGGGCCTTGCTTCGGGATGGCAGTGAGGACATCTCTAATGTGGTGGGACCCTGGTCTGGAGCATTGGCTGGGACCTCCCTCGGGGTCTGACCCACCAATTCATACACCATGTCTGGCAGGTGTCTGCTCCTAGCCCCCGTGCTTGGAAGCAGCACAAGGCACTGGTCAGTGGGGGACCTTCCAGTTCTGTGGGGGTACTAGGCATGGGAAGAGCGTGGCCTGGGCACTGTGCAGACCCACCTCTGTCTGGGGGACCTCAGGCAGGTCACTGATGTTCTCTGAATGGTGTTTCTTCTGAATCATGAGGGCAATAAAGTCCACCCCACCTCTCCCTACCCCCAATACCATACCATTAGGGAACCACTGTGGCCCCACCTTCAGTCCATGGACTTGGTGGGGCTCCACCCTGGCCCAGGCTGAAACAATAATTAGGCTGGACCTAATTATACACCCTGTTTCTTTTGCCAAGACTACAGGGGTCAGCACAGCCTCTTAGAGCAGTGGAAAACTAATAAAACCTCATGGGAGGACCCTGGGGACAGCAGCAGGACTTGTACCCCTGAACCTGAATCAATGTCTTAGCCTTGCCAGTGTTGGCTGCTGGCTTGTCACCCCAGGCGAGACAACTATCAAAGACCAGAGCCAAGAGATGGCAGAGCCAAGAGCAAGGTCCCGGTGATATCATGTTAGCCTGGATCAAGCTTTGCCTGAAGGCAGACCCACCCCTGGAATTTCAGTCATTGCTTAAGCCACATGGGTCAGATTTTCTGTCACTTTCACTAATGCCCTGAGCCCACTCAGCAAGAACCCTGTCGATGGCATCTGCCCACCCTCCCCACTACAGAGCCCTATGGGAGGGGAGCCTTGGACAGGGTAGGGACAAAGGAAGTGCTTGAGAGAGCCAGATCAACCCTGACCCGAGTGAAGGCACCCACAGGAGCAGGAACAGGATGTGTTCGTGACACTGCCCAGCATGCCAGGGCCCAGATGACCAAGCTATGAGGAAGAAGGAAGGAGGTTGAGGAGGGAGTGCTGGCAGGGATTCACGGGGTGACCCCTAGGCAGGATATCGCACCTCTGTGTGCCTGGCAAGTGAATCAGCCCAGCAGCCCTCCCTGCTCTAGCCCTGCCCATGGCCTGGCTTCACAGGACCCCTGCCTGCTCCTCTTCCAGACACCTCCAACTGGTGCAAGAGAAAGACCGGAGGCCCTGCTGGGAAGGCCTCATCTCAGCTCCCAGCAGAGCCCCAACATGCCCACCTGTCCCTGTGGAGGCTACGCAGGACAGGAAATAGGGAGGGATCTGTCTGTTGGCTGGGGCAGTGGTCCTGGCCCCGAAGGAATTCTTCAGGAGGGAAGAGGGTGGCCATGCTGGGTGGAGAGCTTCTGAGACCAGGCTATGGCAGAGAGCTTCAGTGGGACATCAGGGGAGGGACCCCACAGGGTGCTGGCTGAGACCCCACAGGGTTGCCCCTCTATTCCCGTCTTCCGGTGGGAAAGGAGCTCGGAAGGAATGAGGAAGGGCCTCACGGGGCCTGCTTCCAGCTTGGGCATACATTGGCATGAGAGAGAGAAATAGAAGCAGTTTATATTTGAACAGCATCACAGACACATCCTAAAGCACAAAACCATTACACCACTTAGGGATAACCTAAGTAGCCCCAAACTCAAGTGGCAACAGTGACACTACGCGACAGTGAGCTATCATAGAAAAAGCAGAAGGTTGAGGACCCTGTGAGACAACTCCGATGATGAACAGTAACCAACATGCCTGGTTTGCGGGGTGGGAAAGCTGCACCCACTTGCCAGGGGGCCATACTCCTCATGGGGAGATGTAGTTGGTGTCCACAGTGTGCTCCAGGGTGCTTAGTCATTTATGTAGCCCAGGTACCAGAGAGGGGATCAGAGGGTCCTGGGTCACAAGTCCCAAAAACGGAGATGTAGGTATCACAAAAAGGAAAGGAGAAAAGAATAAGGGGGAGCTCCTGGGACCCCCAGGGCGTTAGGGGTGCTGTGCAGGGTGGCCCCAGCAGGCATGTCTAAGCTCCATCTCCACATGCCCACAGCAGCCACACTTTGGGCCCAGGGTGAGCACACCATGGGGGAGGGGACCTGGGATGGGCCACGTGGGCCCTGGCTACATGCTAGGGACCGGGAGCTAGGGCAGGAATCTGAGCACGGCCTGGAGGCTGATGGGGCCTGAGTGGGTATCTGCACATAGGGAGGCTGGTTGGTGGGTCCACTGTGGTTGACCAAGGCCTTGTCTGGCCTCTGCATGGTAGCGTGTGCCTCTGTGACAGGAGTGCCTGCTGGCTTTGCAGCCTGTGTCACAACACTCAGAACACTCAGGCCTGGACAGCCTGCCACGGGTGTCCGTTGAAGCCACTAGCCATGATGGAGGCCTGGACGGAGGCAGCTGGCACATTCCCCTCAGCTCTCTGGCAGGAGCATCCCTGGGCTGAGTGCCTGGGTCCGAGGCCTTTGTGGTTCCAAATTGGGTATTTGGCCCCAGTCCCAGGGCCATCAAGGTCCTTTTTATCCTCCAGCACTTCCTGAATTCCCAGAGCAGCAGGTGAGGTGTGAATGTTTGTTTTGGCTCAAAGGATGTCCTGCAAACATTTCCCAGGACAGGCCAACCATGTCATCTGCAGAAGGTGCCCAGCATTTCCTGGGTGGCATGCCAGCCTTCTGCCAGCAGTAGGCAGGTATGCAGAAGCCAGGTCAGGGAGGCTCAGGCTGGGTGCTGACAGCGTTGCCCATCCCTGCACCCTCTCCCCAGGCCAGACGGACCCTGACTCACACTCTGGAGCCCCTCAACTGGCCTAGAGCTCAGAGGGTGTGGTGGGCCCACAAAATTGTCCAACTCCTAGTTCCTGGAACCTTCAAATGTTACTTTCTATGGAAAAAGAGTCTTGGCAGTGTGATATTAATTATTTTGTGATCAGAAGATTATCCCGGATTAATGAGGTGAGCCCTAAATGCTGTGACATATAGTCTTATAAAAGGGAGGCAGAGAGATTACACACACACACACACACACACACACAGAGAGAGAGAGAGAGAGAGAGCAATGCGACCACAGAGGCAGAGATTGGAGATGCAGCCACAAGCCGGGGAAGGTCGCCAGCCAGAAGAAGCTGGAAGAGGTGAGGAAAGGGTTCATCCATAGGGTGTGGAAGGAGTGGCACACTGTCAACACCTTACTTCAGCCCGGGTGATATTGGACTTCTGGCCTCCAGAACTGTAAGCGAATAAATGTGTGTTGTTTTCAGCCACCAAGTATGTGTGATTTGTTACAGCAGCCTCAGGAAACTAATACAGAGGCATCCCCTAGCCCAGCCCCGCAGGCATCCCCGCTGCCCACCGCTGCAGGTGGTCCCCAAGGGGCAGCCAGTGTGGGGTGAGGGGCTGGACCGCCTGCGGTAAGTCCCAGCCTTGACCGTTACATCTCGGGGGACTGGGGCAAGTGCCTGGGCCTCCGCAGTGGTGAAATGAGGACACAATTACACACTGTGCTGGGGAGCTGTGGGGATGTATGTTTGGAATTAAAAATCTTGGGGTGCCTGTGAACGAGGCCTGTTGTCACTCTGCAGGCTCACAGAAAGCCAGGAATAGATCTACTCAAACCACCACAAGCCAGAATGGTGGCAGGAGGTTATTTTAAAGATAAAGAATGCCAGGAAGGGGACACAAGGAGGCCACTGGTGTGACACCAAGAGCCTGGTGCTGTTGGGAAACAACAGGCATCGGCCTCCACCTCCTCTTGGCCTCCCCCACCTTTCCCTGCAGTGGAGTCTCTCTGGTCTTCAGTCTGTGTGGTGGAAGGTCATCTCCAGGTCAGCTCCCAAGATCTATGCACTCTGATCACCTGCGCCAAAGCCACCAGAATCCTGCTGGAGGAGAATAGTCAGTGCAGGTGAGCTTGTGGAGAAATTGGAGCCCTTGTGCACTGCTGGTGGGAAAGCAAAACGGTGCAGCTGCTGTGGAAAATAATGTGGCATTCCTCAAAAATTATAGAGAGTATTGCCATATGATCCAGCAATTGCACTTTGGGGTATATATAAAAAAAAATTAAAAGCAGAGTCTCAAAGAGATATTTGCACACCTGTGTTCACAGCAGCATTATTCACAGCAGCCAAGAGGTTGAAGCAACCCAGGTATCCATCAAGGGATAAATAGATAAATGAACTGTGGTATGTTTACACAGTGGAACATTATGCAGCCTGAAAAAGGAAAGAAAGTCTGACACGTGCTACAACATGGATGAACCCTGAGTATATTATGCTAAGTGAGAGAAGCCAGGCACAGAAGGACAAACACCATATGATTCCACTTCTGTGAGGTACCTAGTGTGGTCAAATTCACAGAGACAAAGAGTCGTTGCCAGGGCCTGGGGAGGGGGAATGGGGAGCTGGTGTTTAATGGGCACAGAGTTTCAGTTTTGCAAGATGAAAAGCGTTCTGGAGATGGATGGTGGTGATGGTTGCGCAACATCATGAACCGTACACTTACAAATGTAAATGGTAAATTTTATATTATGTGCATTTCGTCGCAATAAAGAAATGGACAAAAAAAAAAAAAAGAACCCTGCTGGAGGAGTCCTCATCTGGGTCAGGGCTGATTCCCTCTATTCAAATGGGGCAGGCTCGGTCACCTTGTAGGGATGTGCAGCTGCCTCTGTAAGGATGTGGACTTGAGGCAGGGAGGCAGACAAAGAGCAGGACCTCCCCTCTTCTGGGCAGGATCCCCCTCTCTATGAGACAGTGGGCCGGCCTTGATAAAAATCCTGAAACCTTGACTGGGCGTCAGTTGCAGGGCTGGGCCTTGAATCACCCCCACCTCCCGTTTCATGCTAAGCACAGAGGCCGGGTGACCTGGCCGCATGTGCTCAGCGGTGCCCGGCGGGCAGGTGGGATGCTCAGAGGAGCAGGTCATCATCCCCAGACACACAGTCCTAGCCCCAGTCCAGGTTTGGAAGTTTTCCTGTATCATTTTTGACAGTGGCACCAGAAAGACGGCTCACAGCTTCTGTGACAACGCACTAGGTGGCTGCAGTTCCTTGCTCTCAGGACTGTCTTCTCCATCAAGTCACAGAGGCCTGGGACCCAGGGCTGGTGATACACTTAGGGTTCATGAAAGATTTTCTTTTCATTTTCTCATCAAGTCAAAAGAAAAATGAGTGTAATAGCAATGAATATATTATAATGGATCCAGCC
>NW_007726908.1:133320-134878 GCF_000696425.1 Galeopterus variegatus | reverse complement strand
CTCATCAAGTCAAAAGAAAAATGAGTGTAATAGCAATGAATATATTATAATGGATCCAGCCTGGATCATATTCATCTTTATGCCAATGCAGTCATAAAATACATTTTTCATAATTTTTTATGAAGGAAGACACCCACCCACAAAGGTGAAAGTGACCAGGGCCCAGAAAAGTCACAATACAGGCCTGCTTTCTCTTATGAATAACTGTCATGACCATTCTCATAATGCATTTTTGTTTGGGTGTCTGGTTATATCCATAGAACTAATTTCTAGAATTAGATTTGCACAGAGGGAGACTAATGAGACCGGAAGTTGAGTTCAAGCCAAAAAGGATTTCTGTTGTCTGTAGATCTTGTGAACCCTGGCGGGTTTTCCCCCCAGAGTCTTCTCTAGTCTTCTATCAACAAATAACTGAAAAAATGCAAAACAATTTTAGCAATTTCTTGTTTGGGAAAATATGGGGCTTGCTTTCTTTGTGTTTGACTTGACAATAATCATTAGAAGTTTAACATTTGCTCCCATCAGTGAGAGAATAGGAGAGTAAAGCTGGTAGGAAGCCACCAAAGACCTTTTGAAATTGAAATCTTGTGATTTCCCATTAAACATAGTAAATTTGACACATGTATTTACTGTCTCCCAAATTTCTACTAAAAGTGGAATTTAATGATAATTTTTTTATTGTCAACCCACAAGGACAAAGAAAACTGGAGAGGAAACAACAGTGACAAAACATGGCAACAAATTTTTGAAAGATGAAACATGGATGGAAGTCTCATCAACAAATGATGCTGGAACAATTGGATATTCATGTGTTAAGAAATGAAGGTAGAGCCCTACCTCACACCACACACAAGAACTAACTCAAAATCAATCGACGACCTAAATATGGGGGAAAACTATAAAAGTCTTAGAAAAAAAAAGGTGAATCTTCATGACCTTGGGTTTGATGACAGATCCTTAGATATGACACCAAAAGCGCAAGCAACAAAACAAAAAAATAGATAAACTGGACTTCATCAAAATGAAAAGCTTTTATATATCAAAGGAAGCTATCAAGAAAGTGAAAAGACATCCCACAGAATGGGGTGGGAGAAGGTTTCAGGTGAACCAAACACCACAAAAACGTGCAATCTTTGAACAATAGGACTGAAAGCGGAATGTGGTATCAGCGACAATTAAAAATAGTAAATTAAGTCCCCACAGAAAAAATGCAGTCAGTCTTTAACCCTCATCTGTCTTCTTATTTGGCTCCACCTCAACTACAGCGAGAATGCCCCATGCCCAGCACCTGCAAGCCTGAGAGGTGTCCAGGGTCCTTCAGCTGCTGCTGTACCTGAGCAGTCCGGCCTGCGCACTGCTGAGTTCTCCCCATCTCTGAGCCCTGCTCTTGTGAGAACACGTCCCCAAGCCTCAAATGAATAGAAGGGCATGTGAGAACACTCCAGCACTAGCACACACACACACACACACACACACACACATACACACACACGCACACACAGAACTTTAGTAGACAATTCTCAGTGGCCACTGCAGCTTTTTTTTTTTTTTTTTTTTT
>NW_007726908.1:129251-131886 GCF_000696425.1 Galeopterus variegatus | reverse complement strand
CAGAGTTCAGGAAGGTGGGAGAAACCACGATGAGAGAAAGAAAAAGCTGCTCTGAGCATTTGGGGCTGTGGCTGCTTTAAGGCTCGAGCTGCTGAGCACGTGGAGCAGGAGCCGGCAGAAGCTGCAGCTGTGCCCTACAGATGGAGTTACTTGGAGGTGGCAGGAGAGTAGAGGACTTTGGCAGCCCCCAGGACAGCAAGACCACTGATAGGGTTCCCGTGGACCCACGCAGGAGCGAGGAGTGAGAACAACTGAAAAAAGGGAGCCATTCAGAGGCTGGTGAGTCATGACAAGGGACCAGCACAGGGCCTGTCCCATGGGAAGTGTTTGGAGCATGGGTGGTGGGCGAGATGGGAACACCAGGAGAACACTGGGACACAGCAAGGACAGCTGACCTGTCCCCTAATCAACACAGGACCACTCAGAAGAGACTGATCAGGAATGCAGAATTGCATGGGGTGCAGTTTGATAAAAAAAACTCAGACCCAGATCAGAGATTCCACAGAACACAGACCCACCGGGTCTCTGGAGAGCTGGAAGTACCTATAATATCAACCATTAAACCCTGAGCTGCACAAAAAGCCTTCCCTAGGGAAACAGCAGCAAAGTAGCAATTTAAACAACCACACACTCAAGTACTGGTTCCCACAGGAAGTTTCCCCATGTTAGAAGCAAAAGACAAAAAATTAGTTCCAGGCCAGGCACACCACTAGTGCCTTGGGGCCTGCCTGAGAACTGGAGGCTTGGATCTGGGGACCGGACCCCACTCCCACTTCCAGGCAAACCGTGCCAGCACCTCGGGGCCAGCACGGGGACCCGAGGAAAGGAGAAGGGGACCGGACCTTTCTCCCACAACCAGGCACACCAAGACAGTGTCTTNTGAGAGAAAGAAAAAGCTGCTCTGAGCATTTCGGGCTGTGGCTGCTTTAAGGCTCGAGCTGCTGAGCACGTGGAGCAGGAGCCGGCAGAAGCTGCAGCTGTGCCCTTCAGATGGAGTTACTTGGAGGTGGCAGGAGAGTAGAGGACTTTGGCAGCCCCCAGGACAGCAAGAACACTGATAGGGTTCCCGTGGACCCACGCAGGAGCGAGGAGTGAGAACAACTGAAAAAAAGGAGCCATTCAGAGGCTGGTGAGTCATGACAAGGGACCAGTGCAGGGCCTGTCCCATGGGAAGTGTTTGGAGCATGGGTGTTGGGCGAGATGGGAACACCAGGAGAACACTGGGGCACAGCAAGGACAGCTGACCTGTCCCCCAATCAGCACAAGACCACTCAGAGGAGAATGGTCAGGAATGCAGAATTGCATGGGGTGCACTTTGATAAAAAAACTCAGACCCAGATCAGAGATTCCACAGAACACAGACCCACCGGGTCTCTGGAGAGCTGGAAGTACCTATAAGGTCAACCATTAAACCCTGAGCTGCACAAAAAGCCTTCCCTAGGGAAACAGCAGCAAAGTAGCAGTTTAAACAACCACACACTCAAGTACTGGTTCCCACAGGAAGTTCCCCCGTTTTAGAAGCAAAACACAAAAAGTTAGTTCCAGGCCAGGCACACCACTAGTGCCTTGGGGTCTGCCTGAGAACTGAAGGCTTGGATCTGGGGACCGGGCCCCACTCCCACTTCCAGGCAAACCGTGCCAGCACCTCGGGGCCAGCACGGGGACTGGAGGAAAGGAGAAGGGGACCGGACCTTTCTCCCACAACCAGGCACACCAAGACAGTGTCTTGTGGCCTGCCCAGGGACCCGGGGCATGGAGAAGGGGACCAGACCACCCTCCTACAACCAGGCACACCATGCCAGCACCTTGGAGCCCACCCAGGGACCCAGGGAATGGGGAAGGGGACTGGACCTCTCACCCGCAACCAGGCACACTGTGCCAGCACCTCAGGGCCCACCCAGAGACCCGGGACATGGAGAAGGGGACCAGACTGCCCTCCCTCAACCAGGCACACCATGCCAGCACCTCAGGGCCTGCTCAGGGACCTGGGGCATGGAGAAAGGGACTGGACCCCCTCCCACAACCAGGCACACCAAGCCAGCACCTTGGGTCTCACCTGGTGACCGAGGCATGGAGAAGGGGACTGGACACACCTCCCACAACCTGGCACATGGCACCAGCAACTTGGGGCCTGCCCAGGGACCAGAGACATGCAGAAGGGGACCAGACACACCCCACAACCAGGCATACTGCCAGTGCCAAGGAGCATACCAGAAACAGCACCTACATGTAGGTGGCCCACTGTAGCCTCCATAATAACCATGGCTGCTGCAAAAGCGACTACACACCACAAGCACCACGCAGATGGTCCGCCAACCACTGGAATGCGCTCACACAAGGAGAGTCACCAGCAGAGTCAAAGAAAAGAAGAGGATGTCTCTCTTCACAAAGCGCATTTCAGAATGACAGAAGCAGCATCTGCTCTATGATAATATTGGGGGACTGATCACATCTCTCAGCATTGGACAGATCATCTAGGCAACAAGTTAACACAGTAACCATGATTCTTTCAGAAGGAGAGAAGAAATCTAGGGTAATTGGGGAGGAGGGGGAGGGAATGGGGGAAGGGGAGAGATTGGACAAGGGGCACAAAGAATAATTATGATTTGTAACAATATATATGCTAGTAATATTG
>NW_007726908.1:124838-128545 GCF_000696425.1 Galeopterus variegatus | reverse complement strand
TGTATAATCGATTTTGATTCAATAAATAAAATAAATTTTTAAAAAAATCATATTGTACACCATAAGTATATACAATTTTTGTCAATTAAAAACAATAAACATTACAAAATAAAAATAAAGATAAATAATATTCTCCTTGTCCGACTGAAACTTTGTACCCTTTGACCAACATCTCCCAATCTCCCTTCTCCCAGCCCAGTAACCACCACTCTGCTCTGTGCTTCTAGGAGTTGGACTTTTTCAGATTCCACACATTAGTGAGATCATGCAGTGTTTGTCTTCTGTGCCTGGCTCACCTCATTGGTTTTATATATTTATTGATTTGTTTATTTTTAATTTTTATTTTTTAAAAGATGACCGGTAAGGGGATCTTAACCCTCGACGTGGTGTTGTCAGCACTGCGCTCACCCAGCGAGCCATGCGCTGGCCTCACCTCATTGGTTTTAAACTGGGAGAAATTTCTCCACTTTGTCCACAGTTTCCTTCTGACCTTCCTTCTGGCCCTCTCTCAAGAAATGGCCTCCACTCTGGGGAGCCCTCAGGCCTCGTGTGGTCATAGAAAGCCCACCCTGCTCTTGCCACCCTCTCCAGAGCCCTCTGCCTATGGCCTGGGGGGAGATGGTCGTTGCACCTGCTGGCCCAGGCTTTCCAGTAGAGTGGCTGGCCATTTGGTAAATGCCCCCTTGAGAGGACAAGGCTCGGGCATGCTGGTTGCAGCCACAGGGACTGCTGTGTCCATAGGAACACAGACGGCCTTGCCTCCTCAGCAGCATTCCTTCCAGAAAGTCCCTTGGAAGGTGGTGAATGTTCACAAGTTGAAAATGTATTTCCTATTGAAATGACTTCCACAATGACCAACAAAAACATACATTACCAAACTCCAGGTTTATAATGCAAAAATTTCTCAAAGAAAAGTATAAGAAACGAGCAGAAACCATGTGAATGTGCACACACCAGTCACAGCTTTTAACAAGCCACAAGGGCTGCGGGCGGGATCTGGTCACGGTGTGGGTCTTCAGTTATGGCCATGGCAGCTTGAGGGGGCTGGAGACCCTCCCAGGCCACAAAGTTGAAGCCCTGCTCGCCAGTCATGGTAGAGGAATTCCACGTCAGGCCCTCTTTTCAACGCGCCTGTTTCAGTGGCATAAACATGTTTTGCTCTTCATCTGTCATACTCGTGTAAACTCAGGAATGTGCCAGGGCCATCCACCAGCACGGAGACTGATTTCAAAGACAGAAAAATGTCCCGGGTCCTTCTGTTCACATTAGTGCTTGCCTGTGGTCCAACCAGGGAGGTGGCCAGGAGTAAGACCTGATCACTCCGGGGGACCACATGGAGTTTCCTCTCTCTGGTACCTCAACCAACCTGGCTTCCCCAGGACTGGAAGAAGCCAGGAGGACCCCCATTGAGTGACATTTCCATGGTCTGAGGTTGGGGACCCCCACCTCAATCTGGGGTCACAGACATGCTGATTCATAGCTGGCTCTGCAGTCTCCAGTCCTGGGACCTGCGCACATCACCCAGCCCCTCCTAGTATATTGTAATAACCCATGTGGGGAGCCCCTTCCCGACCTGGGCCTGCGTCCCAGGCCTGCTGGCTCACCAGCCCACTGCACTGCTAAGAGGGCCAGCAGGGGTCAGACCGCAAAGCAAAGGTACAGGCCTGGGTGGGCCTCGTGGGGACAAAACACAGCCTCTGTTCCCACTCTCAGGAGAAGGGCCCAGCTCTCTGGCCCAGGAGACCCTGCCAAGAGGAAGTCCCCAAGATCTGAGCAGGGTAAGGGGGCATGGGCTTCCCAGGGCCCACTGTCCAGAGCAGGAAGTTGGCTGGGGCTCTGCCTATTAGCTGAGCAAACAATACAGTTCTCAGGAAGATGGACTGTGGCCCCAGCCCTGGAGAGGGGTGAGGACAGGGTATATGAAGCCCTTGGGGCTGGGCTCTGGGAAGGTTGGTTTGGATCCCGGGAGTGTCCACTTAGCCCCACTCCACCATGAAGCTCGCTGCTGCCCTCCTGGTGCTCTGCGTGGTCCTGCTCAGTGACTCTAGTGAGTGCCCTGGGGGCCTTGGCTCCCAGCCCCTGCATTGTGGGAAACTGGAGAGTCAGCACCTGTTCTTCCCGGGCCCCCACTCCAGCCAGTCCCAACCCTGCTGCCTCCACCTCCTGGGTGCCAGGCTGGTCCTTCCAGCCTCGCCTCTGGTGCTCCCCTGCTTACCACATCCCAGGGCTCTCTGGCCTTCACCATCCTGTGGCCCTTGAGGTCATTTGGGGTCTGCCCTACCTGAGCCCTATAGCCACCTCTCATGCCCCCACCCACGTCGGGTTTCTCTTCCTCACCTGCCAACATCAGGCTAGTGCAAGTGCTGGCCCTGGTCTGGGGACACCCCTCTGTTCTCTGACTCTGACATTCTGGTGAATGTCCCCTCATCCTTTGAGGCACAGTGCAAGTGTCCCCTCCTCTGGAAAGCCTGCCTCAGAGCCTACACAGAGTTCATCTGTCCTTCCTCCACCCTCAGGTCACTTCCAATGTCCCTCTCTGCAGCGATCTCCTCACTGGGCCATGGCTGTCTGTTTACCTGGCCACTTCTCCCAACCAACTGGGAGTGCTGCAGAGCTGGGGCTGGGCAGATTCATCTTTGTGTCCCCTGGGGTCGGCACAGGGCAGCCATCAGCCAGGAATGAGTGGCAGTCAGAGATGTTGGGCGGGATGCAGAGGTTCCCTTGGGAACCTCCTGGAGCAGACAGGTCCTCAGCAGGCCTCTTGGGGACCACCCACATCCAGGTGAGTGATTCTTCCCTGCTGTGTGTTTGCAGCTGCTGCTTTCTTGGTGGACTCAGTGGCCAAGCCTGTGGCCCAACCTGCAGCTGCACTGGAGTCTGCCGTGGGGGCCATGGCCAACCCCCTTTTCAACCAGCTCAATCCCCTGAAGTTCATGCTGACTAGCCTGGGGATCCCCGTAGAGCACCTCATAGAGGGCTCCAGGAAGTGTGTGACTGATCTGGGCCCTGAGGCCATGGGGGCCATGAAGAGTCTCCTGGTAACAAAGGCACCCTGGGCACCCTCCCTCCCCAACTAGGCATCCTGGCCCCATATCAGGGAAACCTTGCTCCCATCTCGCTCCACCAAGATCTGCCCTTGGGAGAAGCTCGGAGTCCTGGGGTGTGGAACCAGTTGACCATATCTGAACTGCGGGGGGGCTGCAAAGGGCCCAAGGGGTCACCTCTCATGGGGAGGCTGCCAGTGGGCTGTGGCATTTTGTCCCAGCGCCCACTCCCAATCCACCACACGGGAACCCTCCCCAGAGCCAACAGCTGCACCCTCCTTCCCACCTGAGCTCCATCGGGTGTCCAGGGCCTGGCCTCAGCTCTCCTCAGTGGCAGAGTGGAGGCACACGCTCAAGCTTGGCGTTTCCTTTCCAGGGGGCCCTGACACTCTTTGGCTGAGCTAAGGTTGGAGTAGCCTTACCTGAGGACAAGAGGCTGCCCACCCACAGGGGCTGGAAACCCTGCTGCCCAGTCCTGAACGTCCATTCTTCTCCCCATCTCTCTCAATAAATGTGGTTAGAAGCACATTTGGGGTTGATGTTTTCCTGACTGACTGCTAATCACCATAGGAGTCCGAGAGCACCGTGCCCCCGGTTATGTGAGGAGTGTGTGTGTGTGGGGGGGGGGGGGGGGGGGGGGGGGGGGGGGGGGGGGGGGGGGGG
>NW_007726908.1:72256-123927 GCF_000696425.1 Galeopterus variegatus | reverse complement strand
TTATGTGAGGAGTGTGTGTGTGGGGGGGGGGGGGGGGGGGGGGGGGGGGGGGGGGGGGGGGGGGGGGGAGAGAGAGAGAGAGAGAGAGAGAGGGGCTGTGGACATTTGGCAGGTGGCACAGAGCCAGCAATTAAAGGTGACAAAGATCAGCAAGTATCAGCATTAAAATGAATTTGGAAACTGAATTGGGAATGTCCCTGTTATGCTCTGCAATTGCTTATGAAGCATGGAAATTATCTAATCCTTGAAGATTGGCGAGAACACACCAAAGAAACAAAGCCATTTGTGGCTAATATTTGAAAGTTTTTATTTTTTCCCCCTTGACACATAGATCTCTTCCTTGAAATGGGACAGGGTTGAGGGCTACAGAGAATCTGCTGATGTGTTTGCTCTCGCTGAGCTTTCTGGTGGTTTTATTCAAATAACCTAGAGGCTTTGATTCCTTCTGTTCTACCACAGGGACCTCCATTTCTGGACTGGTCCCTAGTGTTGGTGGGAAAGTGCCCATAGAACCCAGACATTGATGCCCTTTCAGGGGAAGCTTTGTCAAAGCATGTAGAACTCTGCTTCATGTTTCCTGGGAAAGGCTTCTCCCTGCATTGATTATCCACACGTTATGAACAAACTGAAACCATTTTCACCTACTTTACATTAAAACATGGGTCTGGCCTTTTTCGTTCCTATTTTGACAAGAACATTCAGAGATTTAAACCTCTTTAGAGGAGGAGGCATTTTGATAAGTTCACAGTTGAACTAAAACAGGAAGCCACCTGGATCCAGATTAAATTTAAATCTCATTATCAACACATTGTCCTCAAGATTGTCAAGGTTATGCATCTTCTTGGAAGGCTCTGGTTTGGACAATAATGAACCAATAACGAGATGAATCATTATGCATCTCTGGTCAGGAAGGTAGCAGGGACACAGACCCTGATGTGGCCCCAGGCCAACCTCTTTCAAACTTACATGTCCAGACTCTCTTCAGGTTGTTTGGTAACAATTCCTTAATTAATTAACTGGATTAAATCAACCGAGTAAATTGCTGGGGAACATTGCTACAGAAGCATGTTGGAACTGATGGTAGGTGGGATTGTGGTGCTAGGACCCCATCCTAAGATGGCCCTGCTACCCTGCACCTGTGGAATCTCCCTAGGAAAACAATGGAGGGGGAATCAAAATGCTTAGCAGAAGAGGGGGACCGTGAGTATCTTTTGAAGTTTCACACCAGCTGAAATGGCTAGGTTCCTTCCTCCTGTAGAGTCCTGGAGAAAGAGACCAAAATAATCCTGGAGAAGCTGGTACTCAAACATATTATATGAAAAAAGTGGAAATAAACAGTGCGAAGTGGTGGACTGTAGTGGATGAAATAGCATACTGTCCTGATTTCCCCTTCAGGAGCAGGCACGCACTCTCACCACTCTCGGGATTGTTAGTAGCTGATAGCAATAAGCTGAGTTGCTTCCTGGGAATTACCCTCAAACAAGTCCACCTTGCCCAAGGTCCCACTCCCAGCCCAGAGGCACTCTGCCTCTAATGAGCCGTTGATGTCGTTTATAAAGGCCTGACCTCCTTGCCTCAAGGTGAGACAAATCTAAGGGCCTTTACAGCACCGGAGCTCCCCATGGGATCATCTTAGATCTGTATGACTGCATCACTGTCCAACCTCTCCCTTTGCCCAATATTAATTCCTTCATTTCTCCACACTGTTATGTAGTGACAGTCGATTTAGGGTTTGTAATGTGTACTGGAGGATGGCTCCCTATTTGCACAGGGTATTGTTTCCAAGCCAGTGCCTCAGTTGCATCTTTAAGAGGATATTCCATTGTTCTGTCTACTCCGATAAAATTCCTGCTCACAAATCTGTCTCAGAGAATGCTTCCAGGCAAACCAGTTTAAGACAGTACATTACTGTTCAGATGTCTGTGTGTGTGTAAAAAACAATGGTAGGATAAAATGTTTAAAAATGGTTACTTATTGGGGAGAGAGGGAATAGGGTGGAAAGCTAGAGTTCTTTATCTTATTTTGCCAATTTGACTTCATACCATGGGTTTTATGTTACTATTACAGATCAAATAATTTTTTAAAAAAAAGCAACCTCTAAAAATTGAAATAAAAATAAATAAATAAACTTAACTTTGTTTCTAGTGGTGGCATAACCACCAGAGAGGAACTATTCCAAGTAAGTTGAAAAATAATAATTTAACTCTACATCCTGGCGGGTTAGGGGGGTATATACCCCAAGGACAAGAACTGCAAAAATAGTTTTAAACTTTTTTCGTTGGTGATGTTGCTATACTGAGGCCATTCTCTGCATATTCTGTGGTAAGTCAAATGAATAATTATGTTAGTGTCATTGAAACCAGAGATTTCTGGCAAAGTTAAAAGGAGATGCTGATATAAGATCATTAAGGTTAAGTAAAAATGTAAGGGCTGAAGATTAGAATTGGAAGTAGAAATGCCCGCAGAGATTTCTGGCAAAGTTAAAAGGAGATGCTGATATAAGATCATTAAGGTTAAGTAAAAACGTAAGGGCTGAAGATTAGAATTGGAAGTAGAAATGCCCAATGTGTCTTATCTTTGGGGAAAAAAAAATCTTATCTCTCTCCCCTGAAATTACCTAGAAACTGACTCACCCAGTAGCAGTAAGAAAGAATCCTTGCATCCAGATTGTGGTCTCTAGATACCATTTCCTAGAAAGGAAACAAGGGATCTTTGGAGAAATGGCTGATTCCGGGTATGGAGCAGGAACAAAAGATGAGCCTGGAACATCTTTTCACACCAGAATAGAAGGAGACTACCAAAGACTATCAGGGTTATGCCAAGAAGACACAGGGGCCAATTTGAATAAAGTTCCTATAAGCCAAAGATGAGGTAATCTTGAACATCAGTAATGGTAATAGCTCCATACTTGATATGAAACTTACCAAGGTATGTTTAAATCCATACATTCTTGACACAAGGGGAAAATAGCCTGTTTAGTAACCCTTGGAGGATATAAGGAAAGTAACTTATAATTTCGAAAACTGGTAAGGAAATAATCAAGAATGTATCCTGCCTTTTCTATAAAATCTGTACCACAGAGTAACCAAGAGTTGATGGAGATGTCTTTGCAAAAGGTAAGCAAAGGAATGAGAAAATTAGGTTGCCACCATTTTACAACCTGTAATGAAAGAATGGATGTAGGAATGTTGATCAGTGGCTGCTAATATCACAAAAAGACAATCAGACAACATACACCTAATGGAAGCATATAATACCACCTTTGAAGCAGTTCTGTCTTCCATCCTTAAAATCAAACTTGAATTTAACCAAGCTTCTAGATCCACTAATCAAATGATAGGAAATATGGAGAATAGTGGAGCATGTTAAATATCACAATGAGGATGAAAGCAACAAAATTCAAACTTAGGTAAACTGTATAGGGCAAGCAACTCAATTTCTTTAACCAAAAAAAAAAAAAAAAAACAGAGAGAGTTAAAAAAAACTTTTCAGTGAATCGCAATGTATGAATTTGAATTGGATCTTGGTTCAAACATAATGTAAATTTATAAAAAGACAACAGGAATTGTGAAAACTGAGTTGGTATTTGATGATGTGTGTATTTTAGGTGGGATAATAGTATCATGCTTTTATTTCTTTAAAAAAATGCTTTTCACTTTGAAATGGATAGTGAAATATTTAATGATATGATGTTTAGACTTTGCCTCAAAACAAACCAGGGTGTGCATGATAGGTGGGGGTTTAGTCAAAACAAGATTGGCCATGCAATGAGTATTGAAGCTTGGAGATGGGTGGCTAGAGGTGATTAAGTATATGTTAGAAACATTTCAGAATACAAAGGTAAAAAATAGATTGAGACAACTGAAAGAATATATGCAACACACGTGACTGATAAAAGATAACTACCCTGCATATTTAAAGAACTATGAATCAAGAAAAGGACAAAATCCGCAATACACATAATATCATAAAAGGAACCTAAAATAGCAAAGAGTATGCCTGTTATTAACAGGGAAAAAATAAATTGAAACCACAGTGAAACACAATTTCATATTCACCATGTTGTTAAACATTAAAAGTCTGACAAAATCAAGCATTGGCAAAGCTGTGAAATAATGAAAAAAAAAGGTTCATAAATTGCTGGTGGAAGAAGAAAAAACATTTTGGAAAGGATTTAGGACTTCTAGTAAAGTCAAACATGTGTATGCTCTACAACCTAGCAATTCCAACCCTGTGGTTTATACTCCAGAGAAGATCTTACATACCTGCACCTACCAGAATGTTCAGAGAAGAATGTTTTCTGAGTGTTGGAGGGAGGGGGAAGGGGAATAGAAACAACTCAAAGATACTTCAGAGAAAAGTAGATTCATATTTTGAGATATTCATACAATGCATTTATCACACTACAGCTATTACAGCTACACACATTAACATGAGCAAAATCTCAAAAATATATTATTGGGTTAGGGAGAAGATATCATACAAAATGATTTCATTTACATACATTTTTGAGATATCATATACCCTAAAATTTACCCTTTTAAAGTGTATAATTCAGAGGTTTTCAGTATATTCACAGCATTGCACAATCATCCCTACTAATTTCAGAACATTTTCATCATCCCTAAAAGAAATCTCATACCTATTATCAGTCATTCTTCTTTGGAGAAATATCTACTTCAAATCCTCTGCCTGTTTTTAAAATGGGGTTGTTATTCATTGTCGACTTGGAAGAATTCCTTATATATTCTGGAGACCAGACTCATCAGATACATGATTTGCAAATATTTTGTACCACTCTATGAGCTGTCATTTTACTTTCTTTTCCTTTGAAGCACCAACATTTTAAGTTTGGATTAAGTCTAATTTATCCATTATTTTCGTTGGTTGCTTGGGCTTTAAGGTGTCATATCTAAGAAACTATTGCCTAATCCAGGGCCACAAAGATTCATATCTACGTTTTTTCCTGAAGATTTTACAGTTTTTAGTTCTTACTTTTTATTATTATTACTAATTTTGAGTTAACTTTTGTATATGGTGTGAGGTAAAGGTCCAACTTTTTTTTTCTTGTGAATATTCAGTTGTCCCAGCACCATTTGTTGAAGAGACTGTTCTTCCCCCAATTCAGGTGTTTTGGCAACCTGTCACAAACTGATTGACCATAAATGTAAGGGTTTATTTCTGGGTTCTTAATTCCATTGATCTATATGCTATCCTTATGATAGTACCACACTCTAGAATACTGTAGCTTTGTAATTAGTTTTAAAATCAGGAAGTTTGAATCCTCCAACTTTGATCTTTTTCCAGATTGTTTGGCTACTGTAAGTCCTTTGGATTCCCACATGAATTTTAAAATCAGCTTGTCAACTTCTGCAAAAAACAAAAAGCCAAATGGGATTTTGATAGGGATTGCATTGAATCTGTAGATCAATTTGGGGAGTATTGTCATCTTAAATCTTTCAACCTATGAACATGAAATATCTTTCCATTAATTTAGGTCTTCTTTCATTTCTTACAATGATGTTTTGTAGTTTTCAGTGTGCAAGTCTTATGTTTCTTTCATATAATTTATTCCCAAGTATTATTTGATGCTATTATAAATGAAATTTTCTTAATTTCATTTTTTGATTATTCATTGCCAGCAAATAGAAATTCAATTGACTTTTGTATAAGGATGTTGTATACTACAACCTTTCTGAACTCATTTATTAGCTCTCATGTTTTTTGTCTTTTGGTGTGGATCACTTAGAATTTTCTATGTATAAGATCACGTCATCTGCAAATACAGTTTTACTTCTTCCTCTCCAATCCGGATGTCTTTTAGCTCATTTTCTTGTCTAATTTCCTTGGCTAGAACTTCCAGGACAATGATGTTGAACACAAGTCACAAGAGTAGACATCTTCTCTTTTTTCTGGTCTTAGGGGGTAAAGCTGTCAGTCTTTTACCATTAAGTATGATGTTGACTGTGGGTTCTTCATAAATGCCCTTAATCAGATTGAAGTTCTCTTCCATTCCTTTTTATTTTTTATAAAGGGACATAAAATTTTGCCAAATGATTCTGTTTTTGTCCTTTATTCTATACTAATTGGAGATATTAAACCAACCTTGGATTCCTGGGACAAATCTTACTTGATCATGGTATATAGTCCTTGTTTATACATTGCTGGATTCAATTTTGCTAGTATGTTTTCAGGATTTTTGAATCTATGTCCATAAGTGATATTGGTACAGAGCTTTCCTTGAGATATCTTTTTTTTTTTTTTTTTTTAAAGATGACCGGTAAGGGGATCTTAACCCTTGACTTGGTGTTGTAAGCACCACGCTCAGCCAGTGAGCGAACCGGCCATCCCTATATGGGATCCGAACCCGGGGCCTTGGTGTTATCAGCACCGCACTCTCCCGAGTGAGCCACTGGGCCGGCCCGAGATATCTTTGGTTTTGATATCAGGTAATATTGGCCTCATAGAATGAGTTAAGAAGTGTTCCCTCTTCTATTTTTTGAAGTTTGTGAACAGAATTGATATCAATTCTTATATATCTGGTGAAATTCACCAGTGAAGACATACAGGCCTGGGCTTTTCTTCTCATACAGGTTTTTGTTTTGTTTTGTCATTTTTCTCTCATTACTAATTCAATCTCTTTGTTATACATCTATTCAGATTTTTTATTTCTTGAGTCAGTTTTAGTAGTCTGTCTTTCTAGGTATTTGTCCATTTCACCTACATTATATAATTCATTGGCATACAATTGTCCATAGTATTCCATAACAGTCCTTTTTATTGTGTAAGGTTGGTAGTAATATCCTTTTTATATCTGATTTTAGTAATTTGAGTGTTCTTTTTCTGTTCAGTCCACTTAAAATCTCATCAACTTTGCTGATCTTTCCAAAGGACTTTTGGTTTTGATTTTTTTCTACTGGTTTTCTACTCTACAAGTATATTTCATGATTTTCTGCTCTAATCTTTATTATTTCCTTCCTTCTGCTTACTTTTCTGTTTTCCAGTGTGTTAAGGTGGAAGGTTAGGTTATTGATTTGAAATCCTTTTTCTTTTTTAATATGTTTAGAACTACAAATTACCCCTTAAGCATTGCTTTCACTGTGTCCCATGTTTTGGTAAGTTGACTTTTCATTTACTTCTATTTTTTAACTTGTTTTGATTTTTCTTTGACCCATTCGTTATTTAGGAGTATGTTGTTTAGCTTCCACTCCCCCCCCCTCCAAAAAAAAACAATGGCACTTTTAATAAGAAACCTTTGTGATAACAGAATAAAAATATGTTCAAATGTACACATAGCACTTTGAACAGGACTGGAGTCTATTCTCTTATATCCTACAACCTTAAGAAAGTTTTTTTTTTTTTTTTCTTAATCTTCACTCTATAAGAATGCTTACCAACACACAACAGATTCCACATAATCCTGAATTTCCCAACTCTATTTTTAATTTCACTTCATTGACTAGAGAATATATTTTGTATGCTTTCAATCCTTTTAAACTTATTGAGGCTTGTTTTATTGTGTAGCATATGATCTATCTTGCAGAATATTCCATGTAAACTTGAGAAAAATGTGTATTCTGGTATTGTTAGGCGGAGCCTTGGTGGTAGACATAGATGTTGAGTCAGAGGTAAGCAATGAGTGACTGAACGAAACTCCTTTACCTATCTTTTCACCTACACGTGAGGCAGGAATTGAAGTTCTTATTAATTCTAAAATTCCCCTTCCTTTCTATTCTTACTGCTCTGCAAGCCTTCTTCAACTTATTATCTCTCAACTAGAGCACACCAAAAGCCAGCTAACTAGTCTGACACCAATTCGTCTTATTCTTTTCATGCATCCTCCACAGTACTGCTACTCCCATTTAAAACCCTTGTATAGATTTTACACCAACTACAGGATGAAGTTCAAACTTTAGCACGTGGTTCAAGTTCCAAAGGCATCAACTTCACCCTTCACATTCCAGACACTCCAGTAGCACACTCCCCACCCACAGACCCACATCATGTTCTAAATCCATTCTGTTCATAGCTACATGTTTCATATAGGTTTTTTTGTTTTGTCTTTTTCGTGACCGGTAAGGGGATCGCAACCCCCGGCTTGGTGTCGCCCGCACCGCGCTCAGCCAGTGAGCGCACCAGCCATTCCTATATAGGATCCAAACCCACGGCGGGAGCGTCGCTGTGTTCCCAGCACCGCACTCTCCTGAGTGCGCCATGGGCCGGCCCTCATATAGGTTTTTAATATAGTTCCTGTTCTTCACAGAAAGAAGTTCTTGCTGTTTCAAAATCCAGCTCAAAAGTCAAGCGCACCAGCCATTCCTATATAGGATCCAAACCCACGGCGGGAGCGTCGCTGTGTTCCCAGCGCCGCACTCTCCTGAGTGCGCCATGGGCCGGCCCTCATATAGGTTTTTAATATAGTTCCTGTTCTTCATAGAAAGAAGTTCTTGCTGTTTCAAAATCCAGCTCAAAAGTCATCTCTGAAAGATTTTATAGACCCATGTAGACAGAGTTGCTCCCTCCACATCTGGTATATCTTTAGCACTTACTGCACTAGATTATAATGATCAAAAAGCAACTTGAAGTCAGAGATCACGCCTATAAATCTCTAATAAGAATAGCACCTGACAATTCTGAATGTCTTATTTCTAATTGTATTAATCAGTATGGTGACAAAGAAAAGTGGTTTAACAACAACTATAAATAAATAATTCACCAAAATGGACTGAGGCACCCACACTTACCCAGCTATGTCCAGCCCAGCTATGGCCATTAGACATCCATGCTGTGCCATGCTATGCTGTAACCAAGACCCCCACCCAGATGTCACGCAGCCCCACCTTCTCTCACCCTGTGGTTACCACAGACTGCTAAAACAGAATTTTTCAGCATGTACTTTTCCATCCTGAGACAGAGTCATAACCACATAAGATCATGAGATCATCGCTCTTGCTCAGTTACAAAACCCCAGAAATGCTATGATATAAAAATAACTGCCCCACTGCATTGGGGTGCTCAAAATTTTGGACATGAGCCCTTTTGAGCCAAATGCCGGCATTTCAATAAACTCTGCTTTCCTGTTTTAACCCTCAGTGTTTCCGGCTTCTCGCTGCAAGTTCACAGTAACCCACTGCAACAGGACCAATTACATGTAGTCCTTCTACCCATCAGGTCTATTCAAAAGCTTAGACAGCTTACTAGTGGTAACTTTATAAGCCTGGCAGCATAGACTCATTTTGCTAGTAAGCCTGCAAAGTATTCAGCAACAAGAGATCTTGAAGCCCACCTCAGGCCATTCTGACAGAGTAAGCAAAATTTCTCTTGAGAGGCCCAAAATTATTTTGTAGCTATTGGGTATGAGTTTAAGTTTACAGTTCAAAGAAAATGAGGAAACTGACATGTTATTCATTTGATTTAAAATGTTATATGTGTTTAAAAAAAAAAAAAAAAAACTATAGATACTGGTTTTCAAGCTACCTGGTATTTCCCAATTCCTAGCTATAGACTAGTTGGTTAGACTCATTTGAGGAAATTTACTCATGTAAGTATTTCTCAAATTCTCCTAAAATTCTAGTAAAAATATTTCTTCTATGAGATTCTTCTAATATATAACTTATTATCTTAAAGTTGTCTTTATAATATTTGTAAAAACTTATTTTATAATCAATTTAAATTTTAATACCTAAATAACGGTCCAAAAAGGGAATTCCCAGTATATATAACATTGGTACCTAAAAGCTAAAAACTTTATTATAAATATACTGCAGTTCATGTTTCTCTAGGAAAGTGTTCTTCTAAAGGACAGTAACTAGAATTTACAAAGTAACATGGAATACATCATTAACTTTTTTTTTTTGGCAGCTGGCCAGTACAGGGCTCAAATCCTGGACTTCGGTGCTATCAGCAACACGCTCTAACCAACTTCATTAACTTTTTTTTACATTTATTTTGTGACAATTATATGAAGAACAAGACTTATTATAGGTAGAGGTAAAATTATATATTAAAGATTAGATAGAACATGCCTACTTTAAAAACTGGACATGTCAGCAAACATTCATCTGATCTAAATTATCTTCTGCTTTTTCTTTCCAGTATCTACATAAAATTTTACATTTGTTTGTTACAGTAGTAGTTTCTAAAAAGCAAATGAAATTTAATGTTTTTTTCTCAAGTGTAAGTCAACATCTGAAGACTTGGGAAGTTACACATCTTCAAAGTTTATATATTCAACAAAATATACACGTAACAAATAAAACATTTAATGAATTAGTATAACCCCAACACAATGTTTGCTACTGTATTTAAAAGCATTTATTTAAAATGTCAGCCCCTTCCAAAAGACGGAAGACACATGAGCCCATTTCTTTTATTATGAGGTATATGGTAACAAAAACAACAAAAATCCTAAATGCAAAAGGACCATCAGTGGCCTAAAGATAAAACTGACCTTTGGCAAAGATATGAGTGTTATAGAGAATAACACAGCCATTAAGGAAATACATTAGTTTACATCATTCCCCATATTATGGCCCTGTACCCATTCACTCTTCCTTTTGAAAGGGCGAGTTATAACCCTGTCCAAGATGACTCGGAATTTTAAACATGTGATCTGCGGATTAACATTTATTTTTCTCAAACATTATTTTTCTCAGTACTACAACTATACAAATTACACTTTTAAAATATTTGAAACAGATACTGAATTTATTGGTTGGCTATGAGTAGGAAAATACATCGGTAAAGAAAAGAGACCCTGTATATAAATATAATACTAGCTAGTTACAATTTGACCAAGAAGTTTCCACTGAAAAGAACAGTAAAAGCCCTTGTTACCACCAGTCCATATGGTATATATTCGGTTTCCCATTACCTTTATCAAAGAGCTGCCGAGGCAAATGTGACATTCTTTGAGCTTAGTGCAGATAACGTGCTGGGTTTTGTTACATGAATGGTAAACAAGAGTTAGTCCAGTGCATTACACAACATAATGTACTGTGAATAAAGACTAGATAATATTTTAGACAACTACTTCAACATATCAGTTACTAAAATTTATGTAACCAAAAAGAAGAGCAAAGTGAATATCTTAAAATACTGTTTATGAGTGGAGGAGAAACACTTGCTAAAAGGTGTTCTTTGAGTTATCGGCAACATATACTGGATATTTTGATTAGTTCATTTAAAGAACAAACTGCTGTAATTGTTTTGCCTAAATTGGCTTTTGTCCTTATCTGACATAACCCTAAAACCTTAAAAGTCACTATGGAAAAATTCCATAAATTTAAATAGTAAAAAGTGAAACTGAAACTTGAATGTTATTACTGAAAACCTGAATCGCTGAAGAGCTTTGAAATTTTAATTTCAACATTTAGAAGTGCATTCCATCCAATTTAATGATGTCCTTAGGTTTCAAAGTGCTAATCTAAAATAAGTTTTCCTGGTTCTCACCAAATTAAATAAAAATAAAAAAACCACATGCCTTGGAGATGTTCTTCACCTATCTTCGGGGACTATTAAAATTGCAATCAACAATTTATTTCTACAACTTTAGTCTTAATTATGTGATAAATAAATTTTGATGAACATTATTTAAATTCTCAAAGCATAAATACTCACCACTAATATGGTAAATTGCATTTCAAGAGATTTACAAGAAGAAACTGAGTGCCTCCAAATTTCTGACCTTTAAAACATACCCCCAATTTTCTGTAAAACATTCCTAAAATGGATTTATCCAACAAGAATACTGAAATTACAATATGGCAACAAATTAAATATTTCTGTTACAGAACTTTTGAAAAATAACCTACACTGTGAAAACACTAGTTTTTATTGCATTTTAGGGAGTATGAATTATTAGAAATTGAGGACACAGAAAATATTCAAAACACAAAAGTTTGCTTAACAAAAGCATCATAGTCTATTTTGGTGTGACCATTTATTCCCTACAGTCCCAAAATATTCCTTTCTCTTTTGAAGGTTACAGTTGTGAATCTACACTCTTGGTTCAATTTATCACTATCTAAATATGGTGGAGAAGCTGTTCAAACTGACCCACAGAATGCAGTATGCCTGGAAGAGGCAAAAACAAGTTATTTTCAAGACATAACAGGCGATTATATCTTAGTATACTGCTGCCCCCCCAATCCAAATATATTGTAGACAATAACAAATACTGATGAAAACATTTTGTGTAAAGCTCAAACCTTTAGCATCTAACAAGTGCACTCTAGTTCCAGCATCTATGAAAAAAATACATCCTCCATGGCCAAATTCAAAATGAGTAAGTGCTCCCCCTTCCCTAAAGCTCTCTGGATCTGTGATTACATGTGATTACATAATGCAGATCCCAGGAAAAGCGGCTTCCTCGCTCTCATCAGTCCAACCAGCTCCAGCTCACCCTCACTGGAAATTGTCATGATGCATGTTACCAACACAGTGTTTAGGAAAAATGAGTAGACACACCTTTTATTCACACCTTACAAAAAAACAAAAACAAAACTCAAAAACCCCATAAGAAGTTATGCACTGGTTCTACATCAATAATACCAGCTTTCCAATGTACCTATTATAAACTGGACATGTTTGGTGTCAGCACAACTTAAACAAAAAGTGAAAAAAAAAAAAAAATCACACAAAATCTTTTTAAAAACCTCAAAGGAAAAACCAGGTCCAAGACAAAGATTCAAGATCAAAACTTTTGAAGAATTTTTTAAAATAAAAATAAAATCATTTATTTAAACAGTATGTAATTTCATTTTCTCTTAAAAACAGAATAAGCACACTTAAGTGCTAAGCATTTTTCATAAAATTTAAGTCATTATCCAAAATGACTCATTCTCTGTATAAAAATTGTTAATATTCAACAATTTTTTCTTCTTAATGCTCACATGTCCTTTTGCTCCCCACCTGCCTGCAGTTGAAACAAAAGCAGTTAGACCAAGCTCCCTCTGAATTTATTTGATTTTTGAGAGAAAAATGAATGAATGAGAACAGAATATATATGATTTAACTTGCAAAGTTAAGCTGGCTTTAATCTTTAATCTAATAGCACTATGGGCAAAATACAATATAACTTTTATCTTTGTTCACATATTAATACGACTTAGTCACTTTAAAAATGATCTGAAGAACTGTCTTAGGGACCTGTTTTGAAAATGCATCTAATTTATACTGCTTCATAAACGGAAAATTACTTTTTCTTTAAAAAGGAATGATTTTCTTTGAAAAATACAGACTAAGGAATACATGAGTAACAAAAAGAATTCACATGATAGTAGTATTCTGGGTGACAAACAGCACTGTGCAATAACACTAAGAAGCAGTGCCTTGGGTCTGGTGAGCAAAGACCCAGGGACCCACCCTATGAATATGTTCCAAAATGTAATATTTAATGCTTTACAACGGGAAAAAAGCCACAGCTCAGACAAAAGCATTTTCATAATATTCTCACAAACGTTAAACGGTATTTTAAAAATATAAAAGAGGATGCACAGATTTTCTCTGCATGCACAGGCAGTGCTTGGTGAGAACAAATTTAGGCAGGCACTGTGGAGATAGGACAGGAAGTGTCTTAAAAAGGAGTTAAAAAGCTGTACCTAAGCAGCTGTAATTTTTTAACTTAAAGAAGTTAAAGATTTAAAAATATCAGAATGTACATATATAACCATTACATTCGGTCCATAAATGCCTACAGATCATTCAATGTTCAGCTTATCTGTCCTGGTAGATAGCTTTCATAAAAATTCAGAAATTCATGAATAAGTTGCCTCTGGTTCCAAGAAAATGTCCTAAGGTTTAAGCAGATTTAGATTTAAAGAGCAATGTTCTCAGTTTTTAAAAAAAGTAGTATAAAAGGGCTAACAAAACCCTAACAGTGCAAATCATTAGCAGAGAAAGTCTGTTGCAACTTCTTTTACAAGCTGGCCTTTATAACACATGAAACAGGTTTAAAAAAAAATTTAGCCTTAGTTTACAATACAATCATTATTTCCAAATCTGATTTTTTTTAGTACAAAATTTCATAAATCAGGTCTTCTATGGATCATATACAATCATAAAGGCTAAATTCAAATTCTATATTTTACAAACAAGTCTGAAAAAGGAGGGAGTAAAGTATGGAAGAATGGTCTCTGGATGTTACTACTGGCCTCAAAAAAATAGTGCTACAGATTTCTGTGCAAAGAGAATATGCTGTTCAAACATTTTCCTATTTCAAGGCATGAAAATATTATATTGGATAGAAGAAACAGGAAAAATACTTGTAACAAATTAAAGATAGGTGCAAATACACCAATCCCTGTCTAGCAATATATAAAGCATATTGGGCTCAGAATTTGTCTGTTGCTAGCACCTGGCTTTCATATTATATCCTTATCAAATAATCAGATTGAAAATTCAAATCATCATTAAGAAAAAAAAATCCCTAGTGGCCATACCTCACTCCCCTATATTCAGATTTTCACGAGTTTAAAGTAAAATTGAGGTGGTTGTCTGAAGGTACTTGACTACCTCCTGCCAGGAAGGTGAATGCCGTTAACTTGGGGCAGGAAAGGCAGTAAGAGCTCCAGTTGTGCAAAAAGTGAGAAGTGGTCGGAGGGGATGAGTGGATGTGGGCAGCCGCTGATATTATTCTCAACTAGCCAATGGTGGTCCAGAGGTCCCAGGATGCCTAAAGTGTTCAGCTGAGGTTTAGAATAGAAGATGTAGTCAATTATACCCTAAAAAAGAAGGAAAAGAAAAACAAGGCCCCACATAAGATAACACTGAAATACTGACTGCTTTCAAGATATACCCTTACAATCATGTTAAACAAAACAAAACAAAGGAAACCTTTAAGGTGCCAAGCTCTTTCTTGCCTCAGGGCCTGCACACATGCTGTTCCTTCTACCTGGAAAACTTTCTTCTATTTGTCATCTGGTTAATTCTTTCTCAATCTTCAAATGTCAGGTTTCATCACTTTCCTTTCTGAATCCTGCTCCCAACCTACTTAATGCCTCCTACCACCAATTCTTGTCCTTTGCTAATGCCCATCCCAAGGTGTAATTACATACTCATTTGCGTGGCTGAGACCTGCCTCTCTCACCAGACCACAGCTGCACAAGGGCAGGGCTGTCTCTACCTGCCCTTCATATCCTCAGCAGCAACTAGGCAGGGCATCTAGCTCACAGTTGTGGATCTGCTGGTTTTACCCTCTCCTGCTGTAATTTAAGCCTCTCTTCCACATGCTCTTGGCCTAAAGGCCTGAAGCACGTTCAAGTGTCTTCTTCCTGTCTCAATATCAGCAACAGGAACAAAAGAAAAAAAACCCTGTCTTCTCACCCTTTGGTTATCACCCTTGCCTCCTTTTCAGTCAGTCTGCTTAAGAATCTAAAAGGAAAGGAGGGCTGGCCGGTTAGCTCAGTTGGTTAGACAGCAGCCTTATAACACCAAGTCCACAGGTTTTGATCCCTGTACTGGCCAGCCACCAAAAAAAAAAGAATCTAGGGCCAGCCCGGTGGCACACTGCTACAGTGCGCCGTTTGGGAGCGCGGCGCCACTCCCGCCGAGGGTTCGGATCCCACATACAGACCGGTTCCCGCTCACTGGCTGAGTGAGGTGCGGGCGCGACACCGAGGGTTGCAATCCCGTTGCCGGTCCCAGTCCGGTACAGGCGCGACACTGAGGGTTGCGATCCGTTGCCGGACACGAAAAAAGACACACACAAAAAAGAATCTAAAAGGAAAGGGCACTTAAGGACAAACAGGTCGTAATTTCTATGCTCTAAGGTACAAGAGCTCCTGAGATTTTACCTAAGTTCTTATTTATACTCTAAAACACAATCTAATCTGACTGATTATTTTTCCAGCAGGTCAGAAATAGAAAACTGGGATTTAAGAGATCAGAAAAACAAAAAATGGCTAAAAAGGACAGCTGAACACAAGGAAAGTGACATAGCCCTAAACAATCACTGATATTAAAAATATAAACCACATTTTGGCACTCAAAGTAGTAATTTCAGTTAAATTAAAATATGAGAGAAGGAACACCTCACCTCAAGTGACTCCAAATTAGATACTTTAGTACTGCATATCTAGCTGTTAGTAATGAGCACAATGCCCCCAAAATGTAAAAGTTAGTTTAGGAATTAATTTATGACTATTACTTCATCTGACTTCTTATCCTGGAAAATATTCTAACGGGTATTTATAAAGTAAAGATGTGACACCAATCACACAGGACTCTACAGAGGAGTAATAAAAGAATATGCTGTCAACGAGTTCAAGATTGTTTAATTCCAGTCTGAACAAATACCACTATTTAAAACATAATGAAGTTCCAAGACTCGCTAGGAAAATGGAGGTTTTAAAAGCTTATCAATCTCAAGACACACCTTGAAATCAAATGTGTAATTTGTGTAAGGCATCAGGCCACTCTCATAGGCACTCTTTAACTTGAAACCATGCGTGATCCTTCCATTGGTTGTTCCATTCTTCCCATTACAGCTGAAGTTTGTAAGACTTTCATTATATCTCAGTTCCTTAAAGTCTTTATGATTTGTTTCTACTCCACCAGTGCTCAAATATTCTACCACACCTATAATGCAGAGAAATGTATTTTTTCATTGTTAAGTATAATATACAGTATATAAAACTGTACAGTGTAACTAAAAATAAATTATGTAAGTAAATAGTCTTTTTTTTTTTTTCCTTTTTGTCTCTTTTTTTACTGACCGGTAACGGGATCGCAACCCTCGGCCCTAAACCACACATATTCCCACTTTCTAAAATGTTTCTTTTTTTTTTTCACATTTGCCAGAACTTATACAAATCTATTTTTTACATAGTTGTAATCACAGCATACTGAATATTTTATACTTCGCTTCAAAAGCATTTAATACTGTATCACATGAACATATGTCTTCCCAATTATCTTTCTTTAATGACTGCATAATACAACTGGACTGGTGTATAATATAAGGGTACTTCAAAAAGTCCATGTAAAGATTTCCATTATCTTTTAATTCTGTTTTTCCCACAGACTTTAGAAGTACGCTTGTATTTGCTAAACTAGTTGCTTATTTTTTACAATTCAGGGTTTCACTTTTTAAAAAGAATTAAAAATAACACCACAATCAATATCTTAGTATGTATGTTTCTGTTTACGCTACTTGATACAAAATATACTTGATATAAAATCCTAAAATTAGGATTGAATGTGCCATTTTATAATATTGCTAACTATGGGAAAAAATGTCACCAGTTAGTTACAGAGAAACTTCATCCCTGGACACTAATTTTCCAATTTCCTAAGTGTAAGATGGGCTCTGCAAATATATTTTAATTTTCATTTAATTAGTTAGCAAGGTTGGACATTTTCCCATGTGTTTGCTATTAAAATACTATTATTTTCCAACACGGAAATGGGTCTTAGATGTGTATAATTTGACTAGATTCTCTCCTTGCTTCTCAGATACTCTGTAGCTATACAGAATGCAGAAAGCATGCAGAGAAATTGCCAGAGAATAACCCTCAAATGCTTCAGTAGCAGTAATCTCCAGACGGCTTGATGAGACAGACTGAAGAAATCCAGATACCTTTATTTAGATACTTTTATTGTTCTCTGAAAACAAATTTTAGCAGTTTCTTTTTAATGGCTCTTATCTATTGTGATGGCAACAATGTGCTACCAAATTTATCTACTCCAAATACGTGTATGTGTACAAGGAAAAGTATTTGTGTGTGTTTGAGAGTATAAACAAGGAACTGAAAAGGATACAAAAAGGAAGAAATATTTAGTTTGGCATCACATGGGCTATGGTTTATTCTCTGTACTATCTATGGAAAAGTATTCAGGATATGGCTTTCTGTATTCTTCTACTTTGTGACAAAAAAATAAGATCCTTGCTCTTTTTTGTGTGTGAAATTCACTTGACTAATTTGTGTAAATAAAGGCTCTCAATTTCCTTCTGAGGTGTATTTTTCAAATCAAGTCACCAAAAGAAACAAAATTTGAGATCCTGTAATATATGCAATAAATTGTGATTATATCAGCACATGCTGGAATCCCAAAGGGTTTGGATTATACAAGGGCACTTCAGAAAATCTGTGGAANCTGAACAAATACCACTATTTAAAACATAATGAAGTTCCAAGACTCGCTAGGAAAATGGAGGTTTTAAAAGCTTATCAATCTCAAGACACACCTTGAAATCAAATGTGTAATTTGTGTAAGGCATCAGGCCACTCTCATAGGCACTCTTTAACTTGAAACCATGCGTGATCCTTCCATTGGTTGTTCCATTCTTCCCATTACAGCTGAAGTTTGTAAGACTTTCATTATATCTCAGTTCCTTAAAGTCTTTATGATTTGTTTCTACTCCACCAGTGCTCAAATATTCTACCACACCTATAATGCAGAGAAATGTATTTTTTCATTGTTAAGTATAATATACAGTATATAAAACTGTACAGTGTAACTAAAAATAAATTATGTAAGTAAATAGTTTTTTTTTTTTTTTTCCTTTTTGTCTCTTTTTTTACTGACCGGTAACGGGATCGCAACCCTCGGCCCTAAACCACACATATTCCCACTTTCTAAAATGTTTCTTTTTTTTTTTCACATTTGCCAGAACTTATACAAATCTATTTTTTACATAGTTGTAATCACAGCATACTGAATATTTTATACTTCGCTTCAAAAGCATTTAATACTGTATCACATGAACATATGTCTTCCCAATTATCTTTCTTTAATGACTGCATAATACAACTGGACTGGTGTATAATATAAGGGTACTTCAAAAAGTCCATGTAAAGATTTCCATTATCTTTTAATTCTGTTTTTCCCACAGACTTTAGAAGTACGCTTGTATTTGCTAAACTAGTTGCTTATTTTTTACAATTCAGGGTTTCACTTTTTAAAAAGAATTAAAAATAACACCACAATCAATATCTTAGTATGTATGTTTCTGTTTACGCTACTTGATACAAAATATACTTGATATAAAATCCTAAAATTAGGATTGAATGTGCCATTTTATAATATTGCTAACTATGGGAAAAAATGTCACCAGTTAGTTACAGAGAAACTTCATCCCTGGACACTAATTTTCCAATTTCCTAAGTGTAAGATGGGCTCTGCAAATATATTTTAATTTTCATTTAATTAGTTAGCAAGGTTGGACATTTTCCCATGTGTTTGCTATTAAAATACTATTATTTTCCAACACGGAAATGGGTCTTAGATGTGTATAATTTGACTAGATTCTCTCCTTGCTTCTCAGATACTCTGTAGCTATACAGAATGCAGAAAGCATGCAGAGAAATTGCCAGAGAATAACCCTCAAATGCTTCAGTAGCAGTAATCTCCAGACGGCTTGATGAGACAGACTGAAGAAATCCAGATACCTTTATTTAGATACTTTTATTGTTCTCTGAAAACAAATTTTAGCAGTTTCTTTTTAATGGCTCTTATCTATTGTGATGGCAACAATGTGCTACCAAATTTATCTACTCCAAATACGTGTATGTGTACAAGGAAAAGTATTTGTGTGTGTTTGAGAGTATAAACAAGGAACTGAAAAGGATACAAAAAGGAAGAAATATTTAGTTTGGCATCACATGGGCTATGGTTTATTCTCTGTACTATCTATGGAAAAGTATTCAGGATATGGCTTTCTGTATTCTTCTACTTTGTGACAAAAAAATAAGATCCTTGCTCTTTTTTGTGTGTGAAATTCACTTGACTAATTTGTGTAAATAAAGGCTCTCAATTTCCTTCTGAGGTGTATTTTTCAAATCAAGTCACCAAAAGAAACAAAATTTGAGATCCTGTAATATATGCAATAAATTGTGATTATATCTTGTGTAAATAAAGGCTCTCAATTTCCTTCTGAGGTGTATTTTTCAAATCAAGTCACCAAAAAAACAAAATTTGAGATCCTGTAATATATGCAATAAATTGTGATTATATCAGCACATGCTGGAATCCCAAAGGGTTTGGATTATACAAGGGCACTTCAGAAAATCTGTGGAAAATAGAATTAAAAGATAATACAAATCTTTCCATGAACTTTTGAAGAACTTTCATATAAGACTTAGGGCTAATAAAATACAAACTATATGTTCTTCAAAAAATTATTTCAAGTCATCACCTACGTGTTTACCAAAGATGATTAATATCCTTCCTCTTTAGGCTCCACAACACCATTTCATTTTCAAAATGCCCTCCTACCCCACACAAAAAAATTGTATGGCTGCCACTAAAAACTGAATTTTCATTTTGATTGAATTTGAAATTATCAGGAACAATATATTACGAAAACATTTTAAGCCAAAAATTATTCTATATAAAATAACAGTCTTTTCTTACCAGAGTCTGGCAAAGAATTAAGATCTGCACATAACACAAGTGGAATAGTTCCAAATTCTCCCAATACACCAGATTTGAGGCTTCGAGAGGCTTTATCAATAATGTTCTTCACTTCTGAGAGGAACATCATAGTTTGTACCAACTTCACATCAGAATACTCAGGGTCCCAATGCATATGAGCATTAGCAACAAGAATAAGTTGTTTTTCTGCTCCAAGATGTGGCTTTCCAGCTACATTATATCAAAAGAAAAAAACAAATAGACAAAACCCACCCATCAGCCCATATGTTTTTGTAAAGTCTGAAAACAAGTGATATCTTAAAGTCTCAGAATTGTAAAGAACCCTGAAATTTACATAACAATTTCCCACCTGATGACTAAATATGTCCTACAACAAACCTGAGAGACAGACATCTAAACCTGTTTGATAATTCCAGCACATGGTATTCTCTACCTGTACAAAGACAGCCCATTTTATTTTAGACAGCTTGATTTTAAAATAGTTCTGTTCCTTTGAAAACTTTTGGTCTTACAGATTTCCTAAATCAAGCCTCACAAAATTAAATCTGAATCCTCCTTCTCAGATATATTTAAGATAGTCATTAAGTTCTATCTTTCATTTTTCCCATCCTAGACATTAAATATCCCCAGTTCCAACTGCTCTTCAAGTGATAAAAGTTTCAGTCTCAGCATGATGGTCACTGTAAATATACTTTTATTTGAAATAAGTGGTCAATTTATCCAAAACTCAAGATCTTTAAAATAATTATTGTAAGTAGGTCGGGAAGAGAAATTTGCTTATAGAATATCCTTGCTGTCAAGAAATTATGAAAGTGTATGGAGTTCTTATTTCTGAAGTTATTTTAATGAATATTTACTTCAACATTTATTCTTTTCTTTTTTTTTTCCTTTTTGTCTTTTTTCGTGACCGGTAATGGGATTGCAACCCTCGGTGTCGCGCCTGTACCGTGACCGGCAACGGGATCGCAACCCTTGGTGTCGCGCCCGCACCGCGCTCAACCAGTGAGCGGACCAGTCTCTATATGGGATCCGAACCCTTGGCGGGAGCGCCGCCACATTCCCAAGCACCGCACTCTACCAAGTGCGGCACCGCGCTCAACCAGTGAGCGGACCAGTCTCTATATGGGATCCGAACCCTTGGCGGGAGCACCGCCGCATTCCCAAGCACCGCACTCTACCAAGTGCGCCACCAGGCCGGCCCTTCAACATTTATTCTTGAGAGCAAAAATATTTTTTGCTTTATGCCTTTCAAGGTTTGTAATTCCTTTCTCGGCAATGCTTTCTCATCTTAAGCTTTGTGGTAGAGAAAAAGAGATATGATATTTTAGAAAAGACAAAATCTCACTGAGTTTCTTCAGGTGTTAGACAAGACTGAATACATAATGAAATTTGTTTTCTGCTCTTTTTTAAGATGGCTAGTCAGAACTATTAAATTTTGGAGGTCAATTGTACAGGAAATGAAAGGGTCACTCACATGACATTTCAATCAATTCCTTTCGAAGTTCTAGCAGTACTGCAACTCCAATGTTATCTTTTGTCATGACTCTGTTCAGCATAGCTTCAGACCCTTCTGAATTTGCCATTGCTAGCTGATTAAATTCAACAGTGTGTTTCTGAACCAAAGTAAATCTAAAACAAAAACAAAAACACACACACAAAAACAGAATTGGGAATACCAAGATATTAGCTTTGTGGGAAACATAGTTTTCCCAGATTTCTTTAACAGATACAATGGCACTGAAATCACATAATGGAAAATCTTCCACACTTAGCACCAAGCTTCCCACATCCATTTAAAGTTTTTCTCAGTCTGTTACTGATACAAACAACATCTTAAAATACCTTTACAATATAAGATAATGTAGTAATCTTCTGCTTAGGTTTCGTGTTGAAATATTTCATTTTGGAATTTTTACACAATTCTTTTCCAAAGTAGAGGTTTAAGAATCCTCCCATCCTAGAGGGAACTTTAACTACACGGCGTTTCAATTAACAATTGGAATTAAACCCTAGAAAACACCTGAAGAAACAGCAGCACTTTAAGCATTTCTCCAAAACAAGATTATTTCTGATCATTAAAAACAAATTTAAATTGTATCGTTTTCTTAACTAACAATATAGTGCCTCATTCTCTTATTTGCCAATTAATTTTCACACTCGTGGTCCCCGCCCTGCAAATACTGAATAAATTTTCTTTTTTAAAAAGAGATAACTTACTTTTCTGTCTTGAAGAATATTGCACAGCCATCAACATGTTTTCTTTCTTGTTCTGACATTGTCCTAGCTCTAGACTTAGGACTAAAGAACCCATTATAGCCACGCTCTTTCAATTCTACCAGAAAAAAACTGTAATACTGTTCCGTTTCAACTTCCTGAAAAATTGAAAATGGCAAAGTTACTTCATAAGACAAAAATCAGTCCTATGCATTAACTATGTATGCATAGTTTGAGAGCTTGAAATAATTTCAAAGGTGTGATCTGTAGATTAAAGAACGTAACATCTTTTCGATGTAATTTATCTGAAACCAGTCAGAACAACTACTTGTCAATTTAAAGGTACCAGTTGCCAAGGTCAATTTCTTGTTGCTTGAGAATAATGAATGGAAAAACAAATATCCCTACATGTATATTTCCTTATGTCTTAGAACTAATGTGGAATAAGAATCAAAGTAGAAGGAACGACACAGATCATAATTTCAGACCCACGGGGAGAAAGTGACTTGCCTAAGATCATGTAAATTATTATGGGAGTTGGACTGAGAATGCAAAGTTACTGTCTAACCAGGTTCAATCCTCTTTCCACTATGCCCTAATTATTCTCATACCATTGGTAGTAAAGTGAAATTATACCTTAGCAATGCCACAATTTCAGTAACTTCACCATCCAATTCAAAAATACTGTGCAGTTACTGTCTAACCAGGTTCAATCCTCTTTCCACTATGCCCTAATTATTCTCATACCATTGGTGGTAAAGTGAAATTATACCTTAGCAATGCCACAATTTCAGTAACTTCACCATCCAATTCAAAAATACTGTGCAGGGGCAATGGAAGAAGGAAGAATATTTAGCTGTCATAGAAATGCTTAAAACCCATCTTAACTCATTTGATTTATTTGGCAGCACAGTGCTACAAAACAGGTAGTGCTCCCAAGATTTTTAAACAGAGAAACCCAGTATTTTAACAACTGCTGAAGCTGAGACTTCAAATATGTCAGTGTAATGCATTCTTAGTTTGCTCTTTGCTCTATCAGTGCTGGGGGATTTATACATTTTAAACACTCTTCTGTATGACTTACCTGAAGACTTATGATATCAGCATTGCAGCTCAAGATTTCTTGAATAATGGCCTTTTTCCTGTAGTCCCAATTTAGTGCCCATGATGGACAGTAGCCGTATAACTGCCGGGTCGCATATTTATCACAAAGAACATTATAGCACATGACAGAAAACAAGGCTGTAGGAAAGATAACTTTACTTATTCACACACACGGCAGAAAAAAAAAATTTCGGTAATAGTTTTCACTTAAATGTTAAGTTTGACTTTACTCATTCAATCTATATTCACTGAAAAGCTCCTATATGCCAGACATGGGGGGCTAGAAAAAGATGATAATGAAAGGAGGACAGATACATGAACAAGTTAGAACACAATGTATTACCTGCTACAGAAATATGCAGGGGTTTGGAAGCTAAAAGACTAAGAACTTAAGCTTTTCAGACTCTAAGACCACGGTTCCTCGTTTCTATACTCCCTCCACTACGCCACCAATGGTTAGTGTAGGATGTGGAAATATGACAAGTAGTTTCCTTAATAGGCATGTCTAGTTTTCTTCTATAGAGAACCTATTGTTAATTCATGCAAAAGGAAAGGGGTATCCTAGGCCAAATCCTGGTACGCATGCCACAGAAGCTCCCAAACTATTTTCACAGAATTTAGGTTAAAAGGAGATTAAAGGTCATTAGTTCAATTGCTCTCTTAAGTAAGGGTTTTGGCTGTGTTATGAAAGCTCCCGAACTATTTTCACAGCATTTGGGTTAAAAGGAGATTAGGGGTCATTAGTTCAATTTTTCTCTCAAGTAACGGTTTTAGCTATCTTACAATTTTGTAGTGTGAAACACATTTGGAACATGCTAAGAACTGGAAACTTTACTGACATTTTGGGTGGGTTAATTCTTTGTTGTGAGGCTGTGCACTTAAGGATTTTGAGCAGCATCCCTGTCCTCTACCTGCTAGACGCCAGTAGCACTTCACAATCAAAATTGCTTCCAGACATTGCCAAATGTCCTCTGGGAGATAAAATTGCTCCTATTTGAGAAGCACTGCTTTATAGCATACTTTCTATAGCACAGTAAACATAGAGGCCAGGTGAACAAGAATTAAGTCTTTGTTATGACCTCTCAAACCAATCAATCTTAAGCATTCCACCTTAATGCTGTCCATAACCTAAACCATGCCAACAACACTGTTAGGCTTACAGAGACCAAGTAAAAATAAGAGTTAAAAAATAAGGTTACCAACCAGTTGGCCTTGTTCTATCTGGTTCTTGTAACATAATCCAAGATCTTGGGGGTGGTTGTTCTGTTGAAACTAGTTGAATAGAAAACACAGAATTAAGCAATATTCTTACACATCTTCCTAATAAAAAGGTTTAAACAAATGACCACTTACTTCTTTTTGCAGTACCTGACAAATTATCAAGCAAATAGTTCAGTAGCCTTCTTGTTCCATCTGGTTCCTGATAGAGGTTCAATATATCCTGGGTAAGTGGATTTCCTGGAAATATTTTTTAAATAGATAAAATGAAACCAAGACAAGTACCAAAATATTTCAAAATTGAAAAATGTGTCAAAATTATCAGATCATCTATAACAATGTTATAGTTACTAGTAACATACCAAACTACAGAAAACATTATTTTTTCAGTTTCTGATGTGAAGACTAAAAATGATTACTACTATGTTCTATAGAGGTAACCAAAAAATTATAATGAATGGACTGATGTCAACCTAGAAGTGTTGTAGTAGTGCTCTGTACCTGACCCTGCCTCACGAACAATTTCAATACCATACATGGTTATAATGATCAAAAGTGAGTGAAACTGGATTGGTGGTGGTGGGAAGAGGGATTAGAGAAGGGAAAGATGACAGCCGTATAATGTAATGACTCAGAGAATGAAAATTCAAGAATGCCCAAAAGCTAACAAGAAAACATCCTAATGACAAATACAAAATAAAGTAACGAGATGGGGCATACTTGGTTTAAGAGATAACTCACTAAGGAAAGGGGAAAAATCCCATGGCCATGAGTTACTTGTAAATTCAATAACTGTTTTCTAAGTGCCAAAAATGAAAGCAAATACAATGATTTACATGTATCCATGAGAGTTTCAAATCCTCTCAGGAAGATTTCTTATATACATATGAGAAATAACAGTACAATGCAGTGCTTCAAAAGCAAAGTTCCTATTCATGCTACACAAGTGGTGTGTATTATTCTGGATGCCACAGCTCTACTTTAAGAAAGACCTGATAAACTCTATAGATTGAAAAAGGCAGATAAAATAGTGAAAGATTTTAACCATACCAAATGAAGAAAAATGAAAGGATATGATATAAAAGAATGATCACAGCCCAAAGAAAAAAGTGTTTACCCCATATTCTTGTGAAAGACTATACTCAAAAGGCAGAATGAGGACTGGGTGATAGGATCTAACAGGAAAGGCAAACTCAGAATAGAAGAAGTTGGTAAATACTAGAACTATTTAATACCCTAGTAGTCTAAGAATTATAAAGGTAAAAATGTCCTGCTGTAAGTGCAAAATATGTTTTTGCAGGAAGACAAGTTATAAGAGTATCATTCCCTTACATAAGCACAGACCTTTCATATTTTCATTTAGTCACAATCCTGTGAGACAGGTGCAGTCACGACCCAAAAGTTACCAGCACCCTTTATTAAGCATATCTTGAGAAAATGAAGTCAACCAAAAACTTCTTAGTACTCGGTAAACTGCTCATTCTAATCAGGCCAACACCGATGCTGTCTTTTTACTATTTTCTAGCACAAAAAATATTTAGAGGTGACCATAACTATATGATCCTCCCCTCTAAGATCTTTCTTTAAAAATTAAAAACCATCCAAAACCATCCCCAAACACAAACATCTATTTATGACTAATAAAATTCATATGAAGCCCAATTGTGTATTTCCCCAAGTGTCTGCTTGCTTTTTGGAATTCCTTTAAATTTAAAATTAATTTGCTCTTCATTGCCTGGAAAAAGAATATTTATACCTAAAGTTAACAAAAACAACAACAACAAAATTCTGGAATTAAAACATGTTACTGAGTCTTCAGAAATAATTGGAATTCCTTTAAATTTAAAATTAATTTGCTCTTCATTGCCTGGAAAAAGAATATTTATACATAAAGTTAACAAAAACAACAACAACAAAATTCTGGAATTAAAACATGTTACTGAGTCTTCAGAAATAATAAACAAAAGTAAATGAGAGAAGTTGTTTCTGCACAGATGGAATTAACATGCTTTACCCCACTGCTCCCACTAAGTACAACTAAAAACCCTGTATATTATGTGTAAAACAAACATAAGATTCCGAAACGTGGAGAGAAGGCAGAATGATTAGATACCTCAGGATCTGAGTAATGACACAGTGGTGAGTTCCCTGGGTTTACTTTTTGCCTACTTCCCAGATGTGGAGATGAAAAAGCCAGTAACGTGGAAACACCAGTGGGTACAGACCAGAAAAATCCCAACAAAGCCAAAGGACCAGAAAAGGGCTGCCGAGAAAGACAAAAGTTTTAGATAAGAACCACTCTATTCTACCTAAACACCAAAGAAAAAAAAAACAGCCTTATCTCCACTGTCACCAGCAAAGACCAAGTGGGGAGCCTAGACTTCCACCCTCCCGTGGAAGTAAGAAGGCACCCCAACATCCCTGCTGGTGTAATGTCAGAGCTGGAACTTTCATACCCTCCAGGTAATAATGGATCCTCCTCCTCCATCAACAAGGAGGCTTTCTTCTACTTCCCTTCTGGGGATGATGTCAGAGGAGGCCAAGTAGAGTCAAGACTATCACCATCTCCCAGCAGTTAATGAGGCCACATCAATACAATGTCTGGAGACCACATGAGAGCCAAAACCGCCACTTTGACTGAACAGTAATGTCAACAGAGGCTAAGTGAAACCTGAAGTTCTTCCTTCCCTGGCAGTGAGGAGACAGTGCCCCTGCTTCCCTGGCCAGAGCAGTGATAGAGAAAGCCAGCTAAACCAAAAAGTTTAAGTAAGATCCAGAGTCTCATTACATAATGTGATAAGTCCAGTTTCAACTGAAAAACATTCATCACACCAAGAACTAGGAAGATTTCAAATGAAAAAAGATAAACAACAGATTCCAACAGTGAGCTGACAGAAATATCAGGATTATCTGACCAAAAGAAAACAGTCATGAATAAATGCTCCAATGAAAAATTACAAACATGCTTAAAACAAATGAAAAAAACAGGAAGATGCAGCAAAGAAAAAGAAAACTCCAGCAAATAAAACATTAAAAAAAAAAAAGGAAATATGAGAATTGAAAAACAGAATAAATGAAATGAAAAGCTCAGTGGATGGGCTCAACACTAGAAGAACAGGGGAAAGAATCAGTGAACTGGAAGACAGAACAGAAATCATAAATGACTCAATTTAAACAACGAAAAGAAATCAGACCAAAAAAAGAAAAAAGAACAGAGTCTTCAGGACTTGTGGAACTATAACAGAAGATTTAACATGCATGTCATCAAGGTCTTGGAAGCAGATGAGAAAGAGGACGGAGCTGAAAAAGTATTCAAAGAGATAATGGTTGAAAACATTCCAAATTTGGCAAGAAACATAAACCACAGAATCAAGAATCTGAGCAAACTCCCAAAAAGAACAAACCAAAAAGGAATCCACGCCAAGACACATCATAGCTAAACTTCTGAAAACTGAAAAGAAATCTTGAAAGCTGCCAGAGAAAAAACACCACCTTACCTGTAAGGGGAAAAAAATTTGAATGACAGAGGATTTCACAGTGACCAGAAATAAGTGGCACAATATTTTTCAAGTGCTTAAAGTGAAAATAACTCTTAAGAATGAAGGACAAATACTTTCTCAGATGATGAAAAACTAAGAGAATGTGTTGCCAGCAGACCTAACCAAACGGAACCACTAAAGGAAGTTCTCTAAAGAGAAAGGAAATGATAAAAGAAGAAACCTTGGAACATCAGGTAAAAAAAGAAAATATAGTAAACAAAGGATATGGGGAAATATGTGCTTTCCTTCTCCTACATTTTCTAAATCGTGTATGGCAGTTAAAAAATTTTTCTAACAATGGATGTTGTAATGGGAGCCGTTTTGGTCATTTTATTTTCTGTGCCCCGGAAGGCCTCCCATAATTTTCGTTTTTGGTCCTCTTTGCTAAGAAGAGCTGTTGAAAAGGTCATAATACTGCAGTTCAGAAGAAAGGAACTGAGATAAGTAATCGAGAAAATTCCTCCTCTTAAAACTGATGCAGCGCCGTAAATAGAAGCTATAGAAAGGTTTAGGAATTGTATAACAAGGGAGTTTAACAAACTATCCCCAGTGTTGGAGAAGGGGTGGGCAGAGAGCTTGAAACATATCATGGAGTTGAGTTATAGAGAGGATACAAGCTGGATTGTCCACAAAATCAAATTACTGAAGTAAATGCAAAACAAGTGAAGTCTCACAGAATGCAGAGAAAAAGGGAAAAGAAATCAAGATAAGAAAAGAGGAGAAAAAGACCTAGCGGGCTGGTCCAGGAAATACAATCTACGCATAATAGGAATACCTGAAACAGAGGACAGAGTAAATGGAGCTGAAACAGTAATTAAGGAGCTAACTGAAGAAAATTTTCCAAAGTTGAACACACTAGATCTACAAATGGAAAAAGCCCACAGGGTACCTTTAAAATTCAATGAAAAGAAAGCAACACCTAGACATATTCTGGTGACATTTTTAAATTTCAAGGATAAAGAAAAAATTCTACAAGTATACAGACAGAGAAAGCAAGTTACCTACAAAGGGGCAAAAGTCAGGCTGAGCTCAGATTTTTCTATTGCAACTCTAAATGCCAGAGGACAATGGAACAATACTTACATAGTTTTAAGGGAAAATAACTTTGAGCCAAGAATTATATACGCTGCCAGGTTATCATTTGTGTACAAGGGCAACTGGAAGACATTCTCAAATATGCAGAGGTTGAGAGAGTATGTCAACCAAGAACATTCCCTGAAAAGTTTGCTGAATGATTTACTGCAGCAAACAGAGAACATAAACTGAAGTAACTCAAGAGCAGAGATGCAATTGCATGAAAGAATTAATGGTAAGCATTATAACTAGTTAAGGAGCATTTAAGTTTAAATTGTTGTAGACAGGGTAATAAAAATAAATACAAAAATAGATTTGTAAACTGGGTTTAAAATTTCAGTTATATAGTTTTAAACTGTGAAAGAGCATGCCACATGTTCAATATATTGGGCAAATAAGTACTGTTTTCTTTTTAGTATGTAGTATTATAAAGATATGTGTATTCTTAAACTAAAATAAAAAGGCTTTGTCACTGTGGAAGGAGAAGTAAAGACATTCTAAATGTTAATCTGTCAAAACTGGAAAACAGTAGTAAAATTTTACTTTATAAATAAAATTTACTTATTGTATTTAAAGGAAAAAAGTAGTAAGTTTATCTATAATGTAAACACTAATAGTGTAAGAAGAAAATTTCCAAATCACTGGTTGGGGAGGGGAGTGGATAGTAAACTTCTTTTATGTACATGTCGCATGGGGGAAAACAATAGTTACTGCATCATACAGTAGTTCATACTGTTGAAGTAAACAGGACCGAAGCCATGTTGGGACCTAAAACCACATGGGCTCTAAAAGATTTTAAAAGACAGTTTTTTTGTCAGCATGCATTTTTCTGTGTTCCCTCCTTTCCCATGGTTATTTGATATTTTGAACCTTGGTTACAGGGTAAGATGGTATTATTTACATAAATGTAAAGCTGTTTTTCAGCTAGCCTGGAATTGCAAACTTGCCACAAGACACAAAATATCCAGATCCCAGGAAACCAAAGAAGATATCAATAAAGCTGTACAGATTCCACCCTGAAGCTCATCAAAATCCAGCAGGACCCTAAGATAACATCAAGGATGAGAACAGAAACCAGATTGAACCTTGGCGAGACCCTGCATCTGGCTCCTTGCTCAGAACCCTCATAGCTCACATCCCCCTCCCTCCTTTTCACTTCCTACATTCCATTCCCTCAACCACCTCTTTAAAAACCCTCAGTAAATCTGAGTCTTTGAGGTTTTAGTCTGGCCATTCTCCCCCAGGTTTACTGGAAAGATGGATTTGCCTAACATCTCTCCTCAGGTTACTGGGGTTCCTGAGTATAAGCTGACTTCCTCCACCAATTAATTTGACTTTCGGGTTGTTTGTTTTTCGTTTGGGACAGGCAACTGGAGTTAGGTTCAGTAGCAGATTTTGGCAAACCTAAGCCAATAGCTGAAAGCCCTTGGGTAATAGATTTTGGCAAGCCAAGCCAAACCAAAGTTTTAGTATAGGGCAGGCAGCCAGACTTGGGTTCGATAACAACATAAGTAAATTTGATATTGAGATATGTGTTGCAGACAAAAACAAAACATATACATTCCAATACTTTGGACTGTATAAGCAAAAGAAAAACAGCAAGTTAGGTCACGAGTTCAGATCCCCATACTGGCCAGCCACCAAAAAAAAAAAAAAAAAAAAAAAAAAAGCAAGGAAACATTAAAATTAGCATAAAATAAATTGACAGAAGTACAGATGAATTATCACACCCATAAACTGGTTAAGTATTCTTACTACAAAGATTCATATTGGGTCAAAAATCAGTTTCTACCTTGTAATTTATTTGTGTAAAACAAAGGATAAAAGGGCTTAAAGATACTAGAGTACTTCAAAAAGTTCGTGGAAAAACAGAATTGAAAGATAATACGAATCTAATGGAAATTATAACTCAGAAACAGAGCAACATTTTTTTTTCCCTTTTTTTTGGTCTTTTTTTGTGACCGGCAACGGATCGCAACCCTCAGTGTCGCGCCCATACCGGACCGGGACCGGCAACAGGATCGCAACCCTCGGTGTTGCGCCCGCACCTCGCTCAGCCAGTGAGCAGCCGGTCTGTATGTGGGATCCGAACCCTCGGCGGGAGTGCCACCGCGCTCCCAAGTGGCGCACTGTAGCAGTGCGCCACCGGGCCGGCCCCAGAGCAACATTTTTATTAGACAGAATCCAAGCATATAACAAGATAGTTTATATTTACAAAACATACAATGACAGGATGTAACTTTTAAGAGAACTATGTGATAAATAGCATGGCATTCATACGTAAAATAAATTTTTTATGTTGATATGGGTGATAGTTTTATTAATGTTAAACCAACATACTCATATTTTGAAAACCCTGTATGTTTAAAATTAGTGTATTTTATGTACTTAAAGTTCATTAAGAAATCCTCCAATTAAAGAGAATACATATAGCAAAAAAAAAAAAAATTTCTAACACTGATGTGATTCTAAATGTATATAGAGAAAATATTTTAAACAACTATATTATAAATGGAGGTTAACAAAAGAATGTAAAGAAAGTTAAGGTTTCGATATGTCACTTGAACTGGTAAAATGATAACATCAGTAGAGTGTGGTAAGTTATACATACATCATGTAATACCTGGAACAACCACTAAAAAAGATATACAAACAGACACACTCAAAACACTACAGATAAATCAAAATGGATTATCTAAAGACTTTTCTCATAACCCACAGGAAGGCAGAAAAAAGAAACAAAAAAGTAGAACTAATAGAAAACAGAAAATAAAACAGCAGACTTGAGCACTAACTAATCAATACTTACATTAAATGATCTAAATACACCAACTAAAAGACAGATTGGCAGAGTGGATTTAAAAAAATGACCCACATACATATAAGTAAATGCTGCCGACAGAAACTCACTTCAAATATAACAATACGTGTAGGTTGAAGGGAAAAGGATGAAACAAAATACATGTCATGCAAAAATTAATCAAAGGAAAGCAGGAGTGGCTATATTAATATCAGATAAAGGGGACTTCAAATGATAAAGGATCAATCCCCCAAGAAGACACAGCAATTCTAAATGTATTCCCACCAAACACAGAACCACAAAATACTTAAGCAAAAACTGACAGACCTAGGGGCCGGCCCGGTGGCGCACTGCTACAGTGTGCCGCTTGGAAAGCACAGCGGCGCTCCCGCCGAGGGTTCGGATCCCACATGCAGACCAGCCGCTCACTGGCTGAGCGAGGAGCGGGGGCAACACCGAGGGTTGCGATCCCCCGTTGCCGGTCCCGGTCCGGTACGGGCGCAACACTGAGGGTTGCGATCCGTTGCCGGTCACGAAAAAAGACAAAAAAAAACCTGACAGACCTAAAAGGGAAATATATAAATGTGTAATTACGGTTGGAGACTTCAACACCCCTCTGTCAACAAACAAAAGGCCAAAAAACTCAACAACACCATCAACCTAAAAGACATTAGGTTAATACATAAAACTGAATCCACATTTTTTCCCCAGGCCCAAGAAATATATACCAAGATAGACCATATCCAGGGCCGTAAAATAAGCTTCAACAAATTGAAATCATACAGAATGCATAAGGGTACCTCGAAAAGTCCATGGAAAGATTCATATTATCTTTTAATTTTATTTTTCCACAAACTTTTTGAAGTGTCTTTGTATTCTCTGACTACAATGTAATCACATTAAAAATCAGTAACTGAAAGACACCAGGAAAATCTCCAAACGCTTGGAAAATTCTAAATAATCCATGGGTCAAAGAGGAAGTCTCTCAGGAAATTTAAAAATGCAATGACCTAGTGAAAATGAAAAGATAACATATTAAAATCTGTGGCTGGCCACAGTTAAGCAGGGCTGAGAGGAAAAGTTATAGATTACATGTGTACACATTAGAAAAGAGGAAAAAGTCTCAATTCAATAATCTTAGTCCCACTTCATAAAGAACATAGAGAAAAAGAGCAAAATAAACCCAAAGCAAGAAGAAGCTACTAAAGAGCAGAAACCAACGAAATGAAAAACAGAAAAAATTTTAAAAGCTGTTTCTTTGAGAAGATCAATAACATCGACAAACCTCTAACAAGACTGACAAAGAAAAAGAGAGAAGGAAAAATTATCAATATCAGGACTGAAATGGAGTAGCACTACAGACCCTGCAGACATCAAAAGGATAAGGGAATACTATAAACCCTACACAGACAAATTTAATAACATAGATGAAATGCACCACCTTCCTCAGAAAACACAAACTACCACAACTCACATATTATGAAATATAATTTGAATAGCCTTACAGCTATAAAGTAAATGAATCTGTAATTTAAAAGCTACCAAAAAATAAGTCTCCAGGCCCAGATGTTTTCACTGAAAAATAATTCAAAACATCTAAAAAAAGAATTAACATCAATTCTACAGAATCTCTTCCAGAAAATAGAAAATGAGGGAACACTTTCAATATCATTATATGAAGCTAATATTACCCTGATACAAAAAGCAAAGAGTGAAAATATAAAACAAATAAAACAAAACTAAAAATATCCCTCATGAATACAGAGGCAAAAATCCTTAAGAAAATATTAGCAAACAATGAACAATAAATAAAAGAATTACACACCATGGCCAAGTGGTGTTTATTCCAGGAATGCAAGGCTACTTCAATATTTGAAAATCAATCAATGTAATCCAACATATTACCAGGCTAAAGAAGAAAAATTACATGATCATATCAACTGATGCAAACTAAGCATCTGACAAAATTAAACACCCATTCATGATTTAAAATTCTCAGAAAAATAGGAAAAGGGGGAAACTTCTTCAAATTGATAAAGAACAGGCTGGCCAGTTAGCTCACTTGGTTAGAGCATGTTGCTCATAACACCAAGATCAAGGGTTCAGATCCCCTTACTGGCCAGCTGCCAAAAAATAAAAAATAAAAATCTGCCAAGATAAAGATCATGTACAAAATATCTACTGTTAACATTATACTTAATAGTAAAAGACTGAATACTTTTCAAGATTGAGAACAAGGAGAGATGTCTGGTCTCTTCAACACAGTGCTAGAAGTTCTAGTCAGTGCAATAAGGCAAGAAATGGAAAGAAAGGCATACATACTGGAAAGAAAGAAATAAAACTCTATTTGTTGATGACATGATTTTTTTTACATAGAAAATCCCAAGAAATTTTACAAAACAAAAACTCCTAGAAGTGAGTTCAACAAGATGGCAGAATACCAGATAAACATTAAAAAAAAAAAAAAAAAACCCATTGTATTTCTATATACCTGGAATGAACAAATGAACAGCAAAATTTAAAATATTGTACTGTTTATAAACACTCAAAACAAAAGACTGAGGTATAAATCTAACAAAACATGTACAAGACGTGCATACCCAAAACTATACAACACTGATGATAAAAGTCAAAGGTGATCTCAATAAATGGAGACATAATAGCATGCTCATGGATTGGAAGATCCAACACAGTAAACATGTCAATTCTCTCCAATGTGATATACAGGTTTAAAACAATTCCAATCAAAATCCCAGCAATATGTTTTGTAACTACAAACAAGACTACTCTAAAATTTATATGGAAAAGCAAAGTAACTAGAAGAGCTGAAACAATTTTGAAAAAGACTAAAGTCTTCTAATAACCTTCTAGTAGTCTAACAGTCTACCCCATTTCAAGACTTATCACAGAGCTACAGTTAAACTGTGTGTCGAGAGAAAGACAAACACACAAATCAATGAAACAAAAGAGAATCCAGAAGTAGACTCACACAGATATGCCCAACTGAACTTTGACAAAGGTGCAAAAGCAATTCAATAGAGGTAAGACGGTCTTTCAAAAGATGGTGTTGGAGCATTCGGACATCCATAGGCAAAAAAAATAAAATAAAAAAGAACACCGTAACTAATCCTTACATCTGTTAACTCAATTTTAAATTAAAATGAATCATAGACTTAAATGTAAAACATGACCCCATTAAACTTTTAGAACAAAATACAAGAGAAAAATCTTTGGGATCTAGAGCTATTCAAAGAGTTCTCAGACTTGACACCAGAAGAAAGATCCACAAAAGGAAAATTGATAAATTGGACTTTGTCGAGATTAAAAACTTTTGTTATGCAAAAGACCCTGTTAAGAGTTTCAAAAGACAAGCTACACAGTGGGAGAAAATACGTGCAAACCACATATCCAACAAAGGACTAATATCTAGAATATACAAGGGACTCCCCAAATATAACAGTAAAAAAGCAAATAATCCAATTAGAACACGGACAAAGGAGAGATTTTCACAGATGAAATATAGATGACAAATAAGCACACCCAAAGGTGTTCAACATGTTTAGCCACTGGGGAAATGCATATTAAAACCACAAAATATAACTACACATCTACCAGAATTGCTAAAATAAAAATAGTGACAACACCAAATGCTGGATGCAGAGAAACCAGATCATCCATACACCACTGGTGAGAATGTAAAATAGTACTGCCACTCTAAAAAAGTTTCTTAAACAACTCAACTTCTTAAAAGACTAAACATGCAACTTCCAAATGACCCAGCAACTGCACTCCTGGCTATTTATCCTAGGAAAATGAAGACTTATGCTCACACAATAACCTATACATAAAACGTTCACAGCAGCTTTACTTGTAATGGCCCAAACTGGAAGCAACCCACATTTCCTTCAACAGGTGGATGGTTAAACCAACCATGAGACATTTATACCACGGAATCAATATAAAGGAACAAACTATCAATACATGCAGCAACCTAAATGAATATCCAAAGAATTAACCTGAGTAAAGAAAGCCAAACTCAAAAGCTTACATACGGTATGATACCATTTATGTAATATTCTTGAAACAGCAAAATTACAGAAGTGGAAAAAATCAATGGTTGTCAGAAGTTAAGGAGTGAGTTGGGGCAGGAAGAAATTTATATGGAAAAGGAATGTAACTAGAAGAGCTAAAACAACTTTGAAAAAGACTAAAGTCTTCTAGTAACCAGAGGTGGTGGCTATAAAAAGACAATACGAGAAATCCTTTGGTGATGGAAATGCTCTGTATCTTTTTTTAAACTGACAAAATGTATACATTTATGGGGTGTGATGTTTCAATACATGTATACGTTGTGGAATGATCAAATCAGGCCAATTAACTTATCTATCACTTCAAACACTTATCACTTCTTTGTGGTGAGAACATTTTTAATCCATTCCTCTAGCTATTTTGAAATATACAATATGTTACTGTTAACTTTAGTCACCATACCGTGCAACAGATCATCAGAACCTATTCCTCCCATCTAACTAAAATGAGGGTAACATCTCCCCTCGCCCCCTCACCTCTGGTAACCACCATTTCTACTCTCTCTGAGTTCCACTTTTTTAGATTCATCATGTAAGTGAGATCATGTGGTATTCGTTTCTCTGTGCCTGACTTATTTCACAAAATGTTCCATATCTTGACTGTTCTGCTTGTGATACTGTACTACAATTTTGAAAGATGCTGCTATCACTGGGGGAAATTGAGTAAAGGGTACAAGGATGGTTCTGCATTATTTCTTACCAGTGCATGTGAATCTACAAGTATCTCAAAATAAAAAGTTTAAGTAAAAAAAGTAAACAAGCACCTACGGGTCCACAGTCCTGCCTTTTACTGTAGCACAATTCTGAAGAACATGGAAAACAAGTGAAGCATGCTAGTCCTATGAAGTCAACTTTTAAAAAATGGTATGAACTGATTTATGAAGTAGAAATATTTTGGCTCTGTATGATTTAACTAATAGACATGACTCTGATGTAATACATGTAATATATTTTCTCTCTTCCAAATTATGTTGCCATGAGAAATCAATTATAGAAACTTTCTGAGAAAGCAAGGATGAAGTAATTGCTTTAAGAAGTAGCTGGCACCAAATTAGAATTAAAGTGTATGCTGCAAAAGCTTGGAAAAAGAACAAGATTTGTCCGAAACAGGTGAAATCACTGAAAAGACTGCTATTACAGACAGATGTGTAACACTGTCCAACAGGATATCTGAGATGAACAAATGTCTGTGAAACCATACTTGCAAGGAAGAAACATAAAAGTCTAGACGTAAAAGAGTAAAAGATCTTTTTGAAGAGGTGGGTATTTAAAAGAAAAGAAAAAAATCTTTTTGAAATGGGAGAGCAAAGGATCATCAAAAACAAAGGTGCCATAAAGACTGCCCTATACCTCCCCACACATTTATACTCTGAGGATTTTATGCACATTAAATCAGTATAAAGATTTGTGACTGATGACCCTACCTTCAAATAAAGTTTGTGAATCCTTAATGAATACAAATTATGGTTTGTAAAATACATACTGTAAGATTATAAAACCTTGAACTGGAAGAACATGTGTCAGTAGCTCCCTCTGCCATGAGAATGACTGAACAAGGAACAAAGAGGGCCTCAACATTCTGTAATGTCTTATTTCTTCTGCATTAAAAAAATCGAACCGAAAGTGACAAAATATTGTTAATTCTGGTGGTCAGTATATGCCTACACTGTGTTTGCTACATTTAGTACTTTTCTGTTCTTCAAATTTAAAAACAGAATATAAAGAAAAAGAACTAGACTGGGAGACATAACAGAAAAAGGCATCCTCAGCTTACACATCACTGGCCTTTATTTTAAGAAGTTTCAGCCAGTCTGGCCCACATAGAAAAACACTTTCCAAACAACCATTTATAATGCTGATGTTTTTTGGATATGATTTTATACACACTTGTGAACATATATTTGTGGGTTTTTGAATACTGTTATTTCATGATAATATAAAAAGAATTTCTAGGAATAAAACCTCATTTATAACTGTATTTTTAAGAAATAAGAATGCAATTCTTTTTTTTTTTTTTTTCCCTTTTTGTCTCTTTTTTTGTGACCGGCAACGGATTGCAACCCTCAGTGTCGTGCCCGTACCGGACCGGGACCGGCAACGGGATCACAACCCTCAGTGTTGCCCCCGCACCTCGCTCAGCCAGTGAGCAGCCGGTCTGTATGTGGGATCCGAACCCTCAGCGGGAGCGCCGCTGCGCTTCCCAAGCGGCGCACTGTAGCAGTGCGCCACCGGACCGGCCCAGAATGCAATTCTTTAAGACTTCATTCAGTGACTTTTGTTTCGGAAGCAGTTTACAGTATGCTGGACACACTTACCCAAGACTGGTGAAGAATCACTTAATGTGATAAATTTACAGGTATTGACATATTGTTAACATATGACTTAATCTTGCTGGCACAAAAAAACATATGTCCTAATAGTTCTTCATGGATCAATTATATCCCCCATTTCAAGTCCTCATAAATTAAGTTTTAAAAAATATGTTCAAATCCTCATCTTTATTAGCAGGTCCAAATGGATCAAAATTTTCTACTTACTATTTTCTGTATTTTATGAGAGTCTCCATTTTTTCAGATTTGAACATAAGAAAAAAATCTGCATAACATGATGAAATAAAGTGTGGCCTCCTGAGTGTATTACCAGAACACAGAGTTGATTAAAACAGAGGCTAGAAAAAGCAAGGCTGGGCTAGGAGCGAAAAAGAATACAAAGACTAGTAGACAGCCTATAGCTGAACAGACAAGAGAGAAAACCATTGATGTTTCTAAGAAACGGATAGTTTGGGGAAAAGTAAGCCTGCAAAAAAATCCCCTGGAGAAAGGATTCTCTCTCACGGCTTCCTGTGATTCAAAGACATACACAGAAACTAAAAGAAGCACAAATGTGGAAGTCGTACCTTTCAGGCCTAATGTCTGCAACTGAAACAGTTTTCCCAGCTCAAAAGGTAGAACTCGTAACTGGTTGTTATTTAAATGGAGCTCCCTGTTGATGTAAAAATTCCAGTAAGTCAGAAGACACTTAACCTTTAACTAATAGTTAAAATCAACAATATAATTTCTAGAAACATAAGCACCTAATATAAAAATTTTATATTATATTCCAATGTCTACTATAGTGCTTCTCAAACTATATGAGGTTAAGAAAAACTAACACAGATCAATCAATACTTTTGTAAAATACAAGAAAAAATAAATTACTAGAAAAATGAAACAAGGAAAATAAAGGACAAAAAACAAGCCCTAATTTTTTACAATTATTAAATTCAACAGAGATATATAAAATTATTCATTTATCTCACTGCAGATTGGTAACACACAGTTGCAAACTGACACCAGTCCACAGACCACACTGAGTTGCACTGGTCTAGCATACATGGGATATACTATACATATTTAAGAATGCAGAATTAATAAAACAGCCTGACATGAATTGTTAAAAGAGAACTAAAATGATCATGTAGCACCAACTCAGAAGAACTTATAATAGACACACAATTAAGTTTATGATTACTATCTCTCCAAACTTACTGAAGTTTCACTTTAGAAATAACGGCAGCTGTATTAACTACTAATTATTTTAATGATTTGTTTTGTGTAGATAATCATACAAGGGTACTGCAAAAAGTTCATGGAAAGGCTCGTATTTTCTTTTAATTCTATTTTTCCACTAATGTTTTGAAGTACCCTCGTAACATAAACATCAAAGGAATCTTCAGTAGGGAAAAAAGAGCAACCAGAGATCCAACACTGAGATACTGGCAATTTCCACATTAAGTTTTATTTATCAGTTTTTAAGTGTGAAAGAGAACTATTTCTATAATGTTTGGTTCTTGAAATTTAAATGAATCATGGTTGCTACTGAGCAAAGCAGAGGTCTGTGAGGACATAAAATCAAGAAAAACTAGTTCTAAATAATTGGTTCCTATTTAGTTCCAAATATATTATATGAGAAAGGAGATCCTTTAAGTAAATTAGTTTTAATTAAAAATGGTCATAGTATATACTCAATAATTAAGCCTAGGAAAACATCAAAAGACTGGACTGGGAGCAATATAGACAATAAAACTTTCATGAGGTGCTTATTCCTCCTTACGACTTGGCTAATGGTAGAAAGCAGCAGAAAAGCCAGTGGAACCACAGAGAAAAGGCAGGTGATATGAAATGGGGCAAGATATTCCATTGGGATTACCACAACAGCTGGAATTTGGTTTTATATTTATCTTGGGTATATCTTGTCTACCTTATAAAACAGAGGTAATTAAAAAAAAAAAAAAAAACATAGCAATTACCATTTGTTAAAACACAACATGCGCCAGGTATGGTGCTAGCAGCTTTTACTCCTTATTTCAAACATCCCTAATCTCATGTTAAGAAGCTTGTCCTAGATCACACAACTTATAAATGGCAAAGTCAGGATTTCAACTTGAACTTTGTGCGACTCCAAATCCCTACAATCCTCCAAATTCAATAATAAATTCTAGCTTCTTTCAAGTCCATACATACGTGCCCTGGGATGGCAAAAAAGATTTCATCAATTGGCAATGGTTCCCTGGACTCAGCGTTAAGGATACTATGATACCCCAACCAGCTGTCATAGGTGAGTACATGGTATAACACAAGTGCCTCACAGTTGTGGGTACCACCACATTGCCCAAAAATTTTGGTCCAAGAATAAAGTACATTACACAAAACACAGCAGTAAAAAAAAAAAAATTTCAGGCAATGGACCTACCTAATTTATTATTTATAGTTGACATTAAATTTTCCCAAAGAACTTTTCATAAAGGTTATAGTTTACTTTTATTCAAGTACCATTAAATGCACCAAGGTCAAGAGTTTGGATCCTTGTACTGGCCACCCCTCTCAAAAAACAAAAACAAATACCATTAAATGGACAGTGTTGTTTCCTAACAAAACAAATACTACATATTTTTTGGATGGTAGTATACAGTTAGTATTTACTAAGTTGAATCTGCATACCTGAGTGATACCATGTTTCCGAGTTCTGCCGGTAAACTACGGATTTTATTAGAGGACAGGTCCAGATACACCAGATTGTGAAGCTTAGCAATATCTGAAGGAATGCGGGACAGGGAATTGTCACTCAGATGCAAAGCTGTCAAGTGAGTTAGTGACCACAAAGATGAGCTTAAGCTTCTTACTTTTCCTGTAAGAGAAGAAAAAACAGGGGAAAGATTATATAGTGCTCTCTACAATTTGGTCCATGAATTAAATAAGATTTAGCTGTTTTGATAAGTAAATTATTATCAAAAATATTGTGGAATGAGGTTAAGAGGGGGAAATCTTATCTATTCTAGAATAATTCACTGCTATAATTAACTTATAAACTCTCCACTTAGCAAATTAAAACAAAAATTTAAGGCAATATATCAATACTTAGATTGCATCTTTATTTTTAAGAGCATAATGGAATGGAATTTATCCCTTAAAATGACCTCAGATAAGGTATGAGAGAATAAGTATGAATAACTTATAGTAATGATAAATCCAGTATTTGTTTTTGTTTTTTTTTTCCTTTTTTGTCTTTTTTCACGTCCGGCAACGGATTGCAACCCTCAGTGTTGCGCCCGTACCGGACCGGACCGGCAACGGGATCGCAACCCTTGGTGTTGCGCCCGCACCTCGCTCAGCCAGTGAGCGGGAACCGGTCTGTATGTGGGATCCGAACCCTCGGCGGGAGCGCCGCCACGCTCCCAAGCGGCGCACTGTAGCAATGCACCACCAGGCCGGCCCCTAAATCCAGTATTTGAACATCATATGACTGGTCGGGACTGAGGCAAAACACTCTAGTAAAAAATTCAAAAAATTCTAGTATCTCAGAGGCTGTTCACATCTGTACTCCAGAAAACAAGAATCTGTACTCCTAAAAACAAAAAGGAGAACAATATATTCTAAGTTTAATTGAGTATTAAGACCAGAGTAACCAAGTGATCATTACATCAACAACCTTGTAACTAAATAAAATCTGTTCTGTATTAAGTACAAATAAAAATACATGCCCAGAAACATTTCAGGTATTTTGTTATAACTACATATTCAAACAGTAGTAGACTGGATTCACTGACTAAGAACAGAATGACAATCTTTCAATGCTCTATTATACTTATTATATAAGTGTAAAATCTATACTTTGGCACTTCTTGAAAAGATGCCAATGCTTTCTACAGTCCATCTAAGAACTTTCCCCATAATCCCCTTAATGGTTCAGGATCTAATCTGACAGAGAATGAAACAAACAAATGGAAATACATCAGTCTTTGAGAACTGATTAATTTTCTACTAGCTGAAAAAGCAACCTTGAGACTTCTATTTCTAATCAAGATGGAATAATAGGAACTAAATTTACCATCCCACCTGCAACAACTACAATATCAGATAATATACATGAGTCAACAAATTTCGGAGATCAGACACCAACCACTACAGGAAAGTGATCCCTGAAGAATGGGAAACACAAGATGGGTCCTACAATTGTTTCAGCTTATTTCCTGAACAGGATTTGCAGGAGGCAGCACAGGGAGGAGGATCCCAGGTTGAGCACCGTGATTTCCTCTGTGTTCTGAAGACAGAAGCCCAAGAAAGCCAAGATGACTAGAATTCAAGAAGGCAGAACATAAGAGAGGAGATAAATGAACAGACAGAGAGGTCTGGAGATCTGAAGACAGTCTCCCTCAAATTTTCAACTGAGTATTGAACAACACATGTAGGTGAGAAACTGCCTGAGCCAGAGGAAAAACACACCCAAAAGGATTCTTGAGGCAACAACTCCCCGGTTCACACAGAACCGAGGGTAGATTTTTCCCACCTGCCAGAGGGAAAAATCTCATGACTCACAAGGCCCTGGGCTTTATTAGTGATACACAATTAGCCCTAGACTAAAGGTTATTCTGGTCTCACCTAAGAAAGTTTAAGATCAAGCCTCAACAGAATCAAGCTGTTTCCAAGTAAATGACTTGACAGTATTAAACTGTTTCCAAGAAATAATGCTCAAGACTAGTTGTAGGAATATAAAAATATACATCAACCAAGAAGGTAAAATTCACAGTATCTGGCACCCAATTAAAAAAAAAAATTACCAGGCAATTAAACAAAAAGGAAATAAAATCCATAATGAAGAGAAAAATTAACCTAGTCCAGAAGAGATAATGATGATAAAATTAGTAGACAGACATTAAAAGTATCAAGAAGCTAGAAAACTAACCATTTGAAGCAGAGATAGAAATAATAGCACAGACATCCAAATGGAACTTCTAAAGTTGAACCCAATGTCTAAAATGAAAAACAGGATGGGATTAATAGCGGATTGGAAACTACAGATTAGTGAACTTGAATACGTAGAACATAAACTATCCAAAATGAAACAAAGAGAAAACACACTGAAAAAAATGAAACAATACAGCAGTGAAGTCTGGAACAATTTCAATAGTTTAATATATACAGTTGACACTTGAACAACATGGTGGGGAGGGGTTAGGGGCACCAACCGCCCCATACAGTTGAAAATCTGCATATAACTTTTGACTCCCCCAAAACTCAACTAATAACCTACTGTAGACCTGAAGCCTTACCAATAACATGGTCAATTAACACATATTTTGCATGTCATATGTATTACACACTGAATTCCTACAATAAAGTAAGCTAGAGAAAAGAAAATATTAAGAAAATCATAAGAAAGAGAAAATACATTTACGGTTCACACAGAACCGAGGGCAGATTTTTCCCACCTGCCAGAGGGAAAAATCTCATGACTCACAAGGCCCTGGGCTTTATTAGTGATACACAATTAGCCCTAGACTAAAGGTTATTCTGGTCTCACCTAAGAAAGTTTAAGATCAAGCCTCAACAGAATCAAGCTGTTTCCAAGTAAATGACTTGACAGTATTAAACTGTTTCCAAGAAATAATGCTCAAGACTAGTTGTAGGAATATAAAAATATACATCAACCAAGAAGGTAAAATTCACAGTATCTGGCACCCAATTAAAAAAAAAAAATTACCAGGCAATTAAACAAAAAGGAAATAAAATCCATAATGAAGAGAAAAATTAACCTAGTCCAGAAGAGATAATGATGATAAAATTAGTAGACAGACATTAAAAGTATCAAGAAGCTAGAAAACTAACCATTTGAAGCAGAGATAGAAATAATAGCACAGACATCCAAATGGAACTTCTAAAGTTGAACCCAATGTCTAAAATGAAAAACAGGATGGGATTAATAGCGGATTGGAAACTACAGATTAGTGAACTTGAATACGTAGAACATAAACTATCCAAAATGAAACAAAGAGAAAACACACTGAAAAAAATGAAACAATACAGCAGTGAAGTCTGGAACAATTTCAATAGTTTAATAAATACAGTTGACACTTGAACAACATGGTGGGGAGGGGTTAAGCGCACCAACCGCCCCATACAGTTGAAAATCTGCATATAACTTTTGACTCCCCCAAAACTCAACTAATAACCTACTGTAGACCTGAAGCCTTACCAATAACATGGTCAATTAACACATATTTTGCATGTCATATGTATTACACACTGAATTCCTACAATAAAGTAAGCTAGAGAAAAGAAAATATTAAGAAAATCATAAGAAAGAGAAAATACATTTACAGCATTGTATTATATTTACTGTATATATATTTAAGTGGACCCGTGTTGTTCAAGGGTCAACTATACAGAACTGGAGTCCCCAAAACTGGGCTAGAGTGGGGACAGAGAAAAAAAATCTTAAGAACTAAAAGCAAGGAACAACTGGATATCCACATGCAAAAGAATGAAGTTAGACCCTTACCTCACACCATATACAAAAATTAACTCAAAAACTCTTAGAAGAAAACATACACATAAATCTTCATAGGCAATGGTTTGTTAGATATAACACTAATAGTACAAGCAACAAAAGAAAAATTAGATAAATTGTACTCCATCAAATTAAAGTCCTGGGCTGGCTGGTTAGCTCGGCTGGTTAGAACTCGGTGTTATAACACCAAAGTCAAGGGATTAGATCCCCATACTAGCCAGCTGACCCACAAAAAAAAAAAAAAAAAATTAAAACCTTTTGTGCTTCAAAGGACATCATCAATAAAGTGAAAAGAAAATCCACAGAATGGGGAGAAAATATTTGCAAATCTTAAGCCTGTTAAGACACATGTATCCAGAATATGTAAAAAACTCTTACAACTCAGTAAGAAAAAGACAAACAATCCAATTTAAAAATGGGCAAAAGATCTAAATGCACATTTCTCCAAACATACAGAAATGGTTAACAAATACATGAAAAGATGCTCAATATCATCAGCCATCAGGGAAATACAATCAAAATCACAATGATACATCAATTCATCCCTACTAGGATAACTAAAATCAAAAAGACAGGTGATAAGTATCGGTGAGGAATGGAGAAACTGGAATCCTCATGCTCTGCTAGTGGAAATGTAAAATGATGCAGCCACTTTAGATAACAGTATGGCAGTTCCTCAAAAAAGGTTAATTTAAACAGAGAGTTAACAGATGAGTCAGCAGTTCTCTCTTAGGTATATACCCAAGAGAAATGAAAACATATATCCACACAAAAACTTATACACAAATGTTCAAAGAAGAACTGTTTTTAAGAGCCAAAAAGTAGAATCAATTCAAATGACTATCAGCTGATGAACAGATAAATAAATTAACCATTGCTGAGGACTGGGAGCTTAAGGGGAGATGGTGAATGACTGCTAATGGGTACAGGGTTTCTTTTCGAGATAATAAAAACATTCTCAAATTGATTGTTGTCAATGTTGCACGACTATGTAAATATACAAAAAACACTACAGTGCACTTTAAATGGGTGAATTGTATCTCAAGTTGGAAAATCCACAGAATGGGGAGAAAATATTTGCAAATCTTAAGCCTGTTAAGACACATGTATCCAGAATATGTAAAAAACTCTTACAACTCAGTAAGAAAAAGACAAACAATCCAATTTAAAAATGGGCAAAAGATCTAAATGCACATTTCTCCAAACATACAGAAATGGTTAACAAATACATGAAAAGATGCTCAATATCATCAGCCATCAGGGAAATACAATCAAAATCACAATGATACATCAATTCATCCCTACTAGGATAACTAAAATCAAAAAGACAGGTGATAAGTATCGGTGAGGAATGGAGAAACTGGAATCCTCATGCTCTGCTAGTGGAAATGTAAAATGATGCAGCCACTTTAGATAACAGTATGGCAGTTCCTCAAAAAAGGTTAATTTAAACAGAGAGTTAACAGATGAGTCAGCAGTTCTCTCTTAGGTATATACCCAAGAGAAATGAAAACATATATCCACACAAAAACTTATACACAAATGTTCAAAGAAGAACTGTTTTTAAGAGCCAAAAAGTAGAATCAATTCAAATGACTATCAGCTGATGAACAGATAAATAAATTAACCATTGCTGAGGACTGGGAGCTTAAGGGGAGATGGTGAATGACTGCTAATGGGTACAGGGTTTCTTTTCGAGATAATAAAAACATTCTCAAATTGATTGTTGTCAATGTTGCACGACTATGTAAATATACAAAAAACACTACAGTGCACTTTAAATGGGTGAATTGTATCTCAAGTTGTTATCCAAAAAAAAGAGAGGGGCAGAAAATTTTCCATATTTGATGAAAACTATAAACCCACAGACACCACAAAGCTCAATGAACCCAAGCATACAAAAATTCCATAATAAGCAAAAAAGAAAACTACAAGAAAACACATCATAATCACATGGCTTAAAATAAATGATAAAGAGAAAATCTAAAAAGCAGCATGGGGGTAGGGGGGAATTACATTCCATGCTGAGAAACAAAGATAAAATGTCAGCAGACTTCTAGTTGTAAACAATGCAAGAGAGAAGACAGTGGAAGAAAATCTACAATGTACTGAAAGAAGAAAAAAAAAAACCCTGTCCACTTAGTAATCCAGTATACATATTTTTCAAAAATGAAGGCATGTTAAATACTTTTCTCGATATAGGAAAGATAAAAGAATTCATTGCCAGCTACATGATAAGAAATTAAAGAAAATTCTTCAGGCAGAAGAAAGATAATACCAGATAGAAATCTGTATTAACACAAAAGAATAAAGAGCACCAGAAATACTGAATATGTGGGTAAACGAGAGATACCTTTTTAAAAGCAAAATTAACAATAAAATACTGTGGGGGTTATGACATGCAGAAGTGACAAAAGAAGCATAAAGGATGTAAGAAGAAATAAAATTGTACTGTCATAAGATTCTTTATACTATATGTGAAGCAGTAGAATATTACTTGAAGGGACACTGTGATAAGTTAAAAACTTATACTGTAAGACCTAATCAACTAATGAAACAGTTACAGCAAAAAAAAGCCAACAAAGGAAGTAAAATGGAATAATGATTAAAAAAAAACCCTCAATTATTTCAAAACAAGGCAGAAAAGAAAGAAAACAGAGCAAAGAATAAATGGCATAAGTTACAGCAAAAAAAAGCCAACAAAGGAAGTAAAATGGAATAATGATTAAAAAAAACCCCTCAATTATTTCAAAACAAGGCAGAAAAGAAAGAAAACAGAGCAAAGAATAAATGGCATAAGTAAGAAACAAATATCAAGATGGTGGATTTAAAATCCAACCATTGGAATAATTACATTAAAATTAAACAGTCCAAATACCCCAAATACAATGAATAAATTGTCGATTTGTGTATCAAAAAGAGTGAGACCCAATTATAAGCTGCCTACAAGAAATGCACTTCAAATATAAAGACAAATAGGAGAGCATAAAAAAAATAAATAAATCATGCTAATACTAATCAAAAGAAAACTGGAGTGGCTATATAAATATCAGAGAAAAAAGGTCATTTCATAATGATAAAAAGGTCAATTCACCAAGCAGACATACAATTCTAAATGTTTATGCAACTAATAACAAAGCATCAAAATACTTGAGCAAAACCTGATGAAAGTAGACAAACCCACACTGTCAGAGATTTCAAAACCCTTCTCCTAACAAGAAAGCAAAGTAGAAAGGATATAGGTGATTTGAACAATGCTACCCACAAACCTGACCTAGTTAATATTTACAGAACACTCTACCCAATAACTGCATAATACATACCCTTTTCAAGTGTGCAAAGAATATTTACTAAGACAAATCATATGCTGGGCCACAAAACAAGCCTCAATAAATTCGAGGGGATTAAAAAAATAAAAAATACGTTTTCTGACAAAAATATACTACATACCCATGCTAGAAAAGAAGTAAAGTCTCCAATCAATAACCTTGGCTTCTACCGTAACAAAGTAGAAAAGAAGAAATTAAACCCAAAGTAAGCAGAAAAAAAGAGACAAGCCTAAGAGCAAAGATCAATGAAATACAACAGTGAAAAGCAGACTAATGAATTGAAAGCTGGTTCTTGCAGAGGTATGATAAACCACCAGCCAGACTGATCAGGAGAAAAATAAACAACACGAATTTCTAATATCTGGAATGAAAGATAAAATCACTACACATTCCACAAATATTAAAAAGATATGGGTCACAAAAAATCTGTTCACATGTTTACAACTCAAACGTTCTTCAAGCAGAAAATGGATGGACACACAGCGACAATGCAGACACTGGAATACTACTTAAGAATGAAACCTACTCATCTGCACAACTTGCTTAAATGCAAAAGGCTCCGTACTGTAATATTCCACATATAGGACATTCTTGCAAAGACAAAACTATAGGGACAGAAAAAAAAGTCAGTGGCTGTCAGAGCCTGTGGATGGAGTAGTTGACTACAGACACTGGGATTTTGGGGGGGCACAGAACTATTCCATATGTTCATTTTAGTGGTGGTGACACAACTGTATGTTTGTCAAAACTTGTAAGTGAACACAAAAAGGGTGAAATTTATTATAGGTAACTTACATCAATATAAAAAGATAATAAAGGAATATTTTAAACAATATTATGACAAATTCAACATACTATATGAAACGTCTTTCAATTTCATAGAAAGACAGAAGCTATCAAAACGCACTCAAAAGGAAAGATAACTTGAACAGACTGATATATGAGTACGTCAAAAAGTTCATGAAAAGATTTGTACTAATTCTATTTTTGCACAAAATTTTTAAATTATACTTATATTACAGAAATTGAATTTGTACTTAAAAACCTTCCAACAAAGAAAATTTTAGAACCAGACAGATTCACTGGTGAGTACTACAAAACAGTTAAGGACAAAATAATGCCAATTCCATTCAAACTCATCCAGAAAACTGAGGACAAGAAAGGATATTCTTCAAATCATTCTGACACCAACCTCACCCTGATACCACCCAGACAAAAACAGTATAAGAAAACTACAAAACTTTCCACATGAACATAAATGCAAAAATTCTTAATGAAAAATTCAAAGGATAATGACCAAGTACGGTTTATGCCAGAATTCAAAGTTTGTTGACTATTCCAACATCAATGTAAATTCACCATCTTAGAGTAAAAAAGACAAATGTTACAATTATCAGAATAGATGCAGTTTAAAAAGCATTTGACAAAATGCAGCATCCACTCCTGATTTAAAAAAAAAAAAACAAAAAAATTCAGTAAATGGTAAGGATGAATGGTTTCCCCCTAACATCAGAAACAAAGCAAGAGTGTTCACTCTACAGGAGGTTCTAGCCAGTGCAATAAGGCAAGAAAAATAATGACTTGGAAGACAGAAAAAAACACTGTTCTTATTTGCAAATGGCATAATCATCTACGTAAAAATCCTATCAACAAAAATGTCACTAATAAATTTTTCTCCACCAAAATAAACTTGTATTAACTTGTTATAAACATGTCTGAAACAGAACCAGTCTGAGGCATCAAGAAGGGTAAAACATCAGTTTGAAAAGAACTCCTATCAGAACAACATGAATTCTGCCAAAATGGAAGCAAGAACAAACATCGAACTTAAGGATGAAATAACGCCAATTCCACTCAAATTCATCCAGAAAACTAAGGATGTTTGCGAAGCTCGGGTGGAGTAGTGGTGAAATCACTGATGTTTTATGAAAAGCTTATGGGGACAATGCCCCAAAGAAATCAGAAGTTTACAAATGAAAAACTTGTTTTAAAAAGTAATGAGATGATATTGAAGATGAACCCTGCACTGGCAGACCATCCATACCAATTTGTGAGGAAAAAATTAATCTCGTTTGTGCCCTAATTGAAGAGGATTGACGATTAACAGCACAAACAACAGCCAACACCACAGATATCTCAATTGGCTCAGCTTACACAATTCTGACTGAAAAATTAAAGTTGAGCAAACTTTCCACTTGATGGGTGCCAAAACTGTTTCAGATCAACCAGAAACAAGCAGAGCTTTCAATGGAAATTTTCAACAAGTGGGATGAAGATCCCGAAGCATTTCTCCAAAGAATTGTAACAGGAGATGAAATGTGGCTTCTCCAATTCAAACCCGAAGACAAAGCACAATCAAAGCCATGGCTACCAAGAGGTGGAACTGATCCAGTCAAAGCAAAAGCAGAACCGTTAAGAGCAAAGGTCATGGCAACAGTTTTTTGGGATGTTCAAGGCACTTTTCTTGTTAACTTTCTGGAGGGCCAAAGAACGATAACATCTGAGTGTTTTGAGAAAGCTAGTCAAAGCTTTAGCAGAAAAATGCCCAGGAAAGCTTCAAAGTCCTTCACTACTACAATGCTCCTAACTCATTCCTCTCAAACAAGGGCAATTTTGAGAGCGTTTCGATGGGACATCATGATGCATCCACCTTACAGTCCTGATTTGGCTCCTTCTGACTTCTTTTTGTTTCCTAATCTTAACAAATCTTTAAAGGGCACACATTTTCTGCAGTCAATGATGTAAAAAAGTCTGAATTGACATGGTTAAATTCCCAGGACCCTCAGTTCTTTAGGGATGAACTAAACAACTGGTATCATTGCTTACAAAAGTGTGTTGAACTTGATGGAGTTTATGTCGAAAAATAAATCTTATATATATATATATATATATATATTTTTTGTCTTTTTTCGTGTCCAGCAACGGATCACAACCCTCAGTGTCGCGCCCGCACCGGACCGGGACCGGCAACGGGATCACAACCCTCGGTGCTGCTCCCACACCTCGCTCAGCCAGTGAGCGGGAACCGGTCTGTATGTGGGATCCGAACCCTCGGCGGGAGCGCCACCGTGCTCCCAAGCGGTGCACTGTAGCAGTGCGCCAC